>NC_071342.1:25520000-25522138 GCF_027744825.2 Synchiropus splendidus | reverse complement strand
CGTTGCCCTCCCACCCCGGTCCCCTTCACCTGTCGCCCTCCCACCCCGGACACGTCGCCCTCCCACCCTGGGCCCCTTCACCTGTCGCCCTCCCACCCCGGACACGTCACCCTCCCACCCAGGACACGTCACCCTCCCACCCCGGACACGTCGCCCTCCCACCCCGGACAAGTCACCCTCCAACCCCGGGCCCCTTCACCTGTCGCCCTCCCACCCCGGACACGTTGCCCTCCCACCCCGGGCCTCTTCACCTGTCACCCTCCCACCCCGGACACGTTGCCCTCCCACCCCGGTCCCCTTCACCTGTCACCCTCCCACTCCGGACACGTTGCCCTCCCACCCCGGTCCCCTTCACCTGTCACCCTCCCACCCCGGACACGTTGCCCTCCCACCCCGGTCCCCTTCACCTGTCGCCCTCCCACCCCGGACACGTCGCCCTCCCACCCCGACACGTTGCCCTCCCACCCCGGGCCCCTTCACCTGTCGCCCTCCCACCCCGGGCCCCTTCACCTGTCGCCCTCCCACCCCGGACACGTTGCCCTCCCACCCCGGTCCCCTTCACCTGTCGCCCTCCCACCCCGGACACGTCGCCCTCCCACCCTGGGCCCCTTCACCTGTCGCCCTCCCACCCCGGACACGTCACCCTCCCACCCAGGACACGTCACCCTCCCACCCCGGACACGTCGCCCTCCCACCCCGGACAAGTCACCCTCCAACCCCGGGCCCCTTCACCTGTCGCCCTCCCACCCCGGACACGTTGCCCTCCCACCCCGGGCCTCTTCACCTGTCACCCTCCCACCCCGGACACGTTGCCCTCCCACCCCGGTCCCCTTCACCTGTCACCCTCCCACTCCGGACACGTTGCCCTCCCACCCCGGTCCCTTCACCTGTCACCCTCCCACCCCGGACACGTTGCCCTCCCACCCCGGGCCCCTTCACCTGTCACCCTCCCACCCCGGACACGTTGCCCTCCCACCCCGGCCCCTTCACTGTCACCCTCCCACCCTGGACACATCACCCTCCCACCCCGGACACGTCACCCTCCCACCCAGGACACGTCACCCTCCCACCCCGGACACGTCAACCTCCACCCCGGACACGTCACCCTCCCACCCAGGACACGTCGCCCTCCCACCCCGGACATGTCACCCTCCCACCCAGGACACGTCGCCCTCCACCCCGGGCCCCTTCACCTGTCGCCCTCCCACCCCGGACACGTCACCTTCCGAGCCCAGACACGTCGCCCTCCCACCCCAGACACGTCGCCCTCCCACCCCGGACAAGTCACCCTCCAACCCCGGGCCCCTTCACCTGTCGCCCTCCCACCCCGGACACGTCGCCCTCCCACCCCGGGCCCCTTCACCTGTTGCCCTCCCACCCCGGACACGTTGCCCTCCCACCCTGGTCCCCTTCACCTGTTGCCCTCCACCCCGGATACGTCGCCCTCCCACCCCGGACACGTCGCCCTCCCAACCCAGGCCCCTTCACCTGTCGCCCTCCCACCCCGGACACGTCGCCCTCCCCACCCCGGGCCCCTTCACCTGTCGCCCTCCACCACCGGACACGTCGCCCTCCCAACCCAGGCCCCTTCACCTGTCGCCCTCCCACCCCGGACACGTCGCCCTCCCAGCCCAGACACGTCACCCTCCCACCTCGGACAAGTCACCCTCCCACCCCGGGCCCATTCACCTGTCGCCCTCCCACCCTGGATACGTCGCCCTCCCACCCCGGACACGTCGCCCTCCCAACCCAGGCCCCTTCACCTGTCGCCCTCCCACCCCGGACACGTCGCCCTCCCACCCCGGACACGTCGCCCTCCCACCCCGGGCCCCTTCACCTGTCGCCCTCCCACCCTGGACACGTCACCCTCCCACCCAGGACACGTCGCCCTCCAGCCCAGACACGTCGCCCTCCCACCCCGGACACGATGCCCTCCCAACCCAGGCCCCTTCACCTGTCGCCCTCCCCACCCAGGACACGTCGCCCTCCCAACCCAGGCCCCTTCACCTGTCACCCTCCCACCCCGGACACGTCACCCTCCCACCCCGGACACGTCACCCTCCCACCCAGGACACGTCGCCCTCCTACCCCGGACACGTCACCCTCCCACCCAGGACACGTCACCCTCCCACCCCGGA
>NC_071342.1:25452500-25515000 GCF_027744825.2 Synchiropus splendidus | reverse complement strand
CCGGCCACAGACGCGTGAACGTCTCAGTGATGGAGACGGATGTGCGCCGTGACTGACAGCGCGGAGTGACGGGAAGGAAGCGCGTGTTTCCGAGCTTCACCTGTCACTCGCACGGAGAAGGACGTGGTGTTTGTCGCCACCTGCTGCTCAATGCCACAACTGCAGTGGCACCTGACGCTCCTCGGCTGAGGTGAACGGAACTTTGAACGTCACCAGAACTGGATCCAAGTGCCGCGCGCACAGAGGAGTCGGAAGTCGGCGACGCCAGCGCGCGGGCACGTGACTCACAGTTGAGGCTCCCGGCATCAACGAACAAAGGGCAGAGACCAAACCCCTGCGTGGCGCCTGCTGCCAATTCGCCCCTCTCAAGGTGTGAACCTCCTGAGGAGGGCGAGACGGCGGACTGGCACCTAAATGGCTGAGGTCTGGGAGCCGAGCGGCCGGCGGGACAGGTGAAGGAGCGGGGCGGAGAGGTCACACGGCTCACGTGAGCCGCTCAGCTGGGATGCAGTTTTCTAGACTGGAGCCACACAGAAGCGTCTGGAGAGCGACTCCGCTTCTGGTCCATAGTTTGAAATGAAAGTTACACGAAAGCAAACGTCACTGTCCTTCAATGATCCTGTTTATTTTCTCATCAGCAGAGTCCGTGCACCAAAGTGAGTGGTGAGGAGATTTAGCACCAGAGAGGGTTAGTGGTGTGGCCAGGAGAGGACCAGACGCAGCGCAGACCCAGGGCCCGGAACACGGACCCGGAGCACGGACCCGGAGCAGAGGCCCGGAGCGTGGACCCGGAGCAGAGGCCCGGAGCGTGGACCCGGAGCGTGGACCCGGAGCGTGGACCCGGAGCGTGGACCCGGAGCGTGGACCCGGAGCGTGGAGCCCTGCGGTCGGCGCTGGCGTTAGCTTCGGAGCGCCGGGCTGCCGCTCTTCTCCATCTCTTTGTTCCCGTCCTTGGCCAGTGTGCTGAAGACCTGCAGACACATCAACGCAGCGTCACTCTCTCCGCTCCTTGCTTCTTCACGCGTGAGGAACTCTCGCCGCCTCTTCTCCATGCGTGAGACTCGTTTCCTGTCCTTCAGTTCAAAGAGAGATGGAACCGTTCATCTCTCTCTGTCAGGATCACCACAGGTCTGACCTGAGCCCAGCGGCGGCTCCGGCTGAGCATGTGCGTGTTGGCCATGGCGGCGAAGAGCGTGTGAGCCTGCAGGTCCTCGGGCAGGCGGGTCAGGAACTGAGCCATGTGGATGAAGTCCATCTGCAGCAGGACGTCTTCAAAGAGGCGCAGGACGCCCAGCGCCGTGCGGAACAGACTCTCCTCGCCGTCACGGCAGAAGACGTCCCAGACTCGACAGGCCACGTCCAGCGGGAGCGACTTGCTGTAGAGCGTGAAGATCCTGCAGGGACAGCAGGGGGTCAGCAGGGCGCTGGAGGCCGGGGCCTCAGCAGCCTGGCGCTCACCAGTCGATCAGGTAGAGGTCAGGGGTCAAGCCGTTGCTCTGGAAGTGACTGGACAAGCGAGGGAGGTTTTCCTCGAAGAAAACTTCAAATGCTGAGAAATACTTCAACATCTGCGGGCGAGAGCAGCATGAGTCAGCAGGGTGGAGACTGAGCCAGTCAGGGAGCAGCTGACGGCACCAAGTCGTGGTCCACTCTGAAGAAGGCCATCTGGCACGGCTTGTTCAGCAGGTTGGCGAAGGTGATGAAGGCCTCCGCCTCCTCCAGGTTGAGGATGAGAACTGCAGCGATGAAGGACATTCCCTGGACCTGCAGACAGACAGACGGACGGACACTGAAGAACAAGTGAGACACCAGTGTGAAGCTGCAGGAGCCTGCAGAGAGAGCAGGCTGCTGAACGATAGTCGAGTTCTGGACTCCAGCATGTTCTGTTTGGTGCAGCGGCCACATACGTATCCAATGTCCGGTCTGTAGCAGGTGTACGCTCCCAGCACACTGTGGAGCAGGTCGTGGTACGGCCCCCCCTGCAGGCAGGGAGGAGACAGTCAAGTCAAGTGGCTCCACTCAGATGTGAGTCAGGGACACACACTCACACTCACACAGCACACTCACACAGCACACTCACACAACACACTCACACTACACACAGCACACTCACACAGCACACTCACACACACACGCACACAACACACTCACACAACACACTCACACAACACACTCACACAACACACTCACACAACACACTCACACAACACACTCACACAGCACACTCACACAGCACACTCACACAGCACACGCACACAACACACTCACACAGCACACTCACACAGCACACTCACACAGCACACTCACACAACACACGCACACAACACACTCACACAACACACTCTCCCATCACCGATCTTGTGGATTGACAATGAATTTGTCATCAAATGATGAGACCTCCCAAGTACATGATGTGAAAACATCAACCATGACATCACATTAATTCAGGCAGGTTTTAATGTAAAAAAAAAACCCTTTCAGACTGCAGCAACTCTTGTGTCAGAAGGAGCGACTGAGGAACCTGTCACTCCATGTGAGAGGTGGCCGGTGAGAGACGGTGCTGTGTCTGTGACGTCTTGACAGACTGTCGACATCAGCCCATCATGATCAGTGACCCATCGATCGGAGCATCCCGACACACAACACGTGCTCCTCCCAAAGCCGGCCCGGAACCCACCTTCTGGAAGATGAAGAGAGAAGGGAAGGTCCTGGAGATGTCCAGCTTGATCAGGTCCAGACTGGACTCTCGGTCGGCCAGAGACGCTCCTCCATCTGTGGAGAGAGGGAGAAGCTGAGGAAGCCTGCGAACACGACGGCACAGGAAGCAGAGGAGGGGAGGGAGTCACCGCTCTCGCTGTCGGCGACCGAGCTGGTCTCGCTGTAGCTCCTCCACTTCTCTTTGGCTCTGGACAGGAAGATCTCGTAGAGCTCTGCGCACACGCACACGCACACGCACACGCACACACACACACACGCACACACACACACACACGTGAGCGTGATGCGAGCCAGCCTCAGCCTCAGCCACTGCGTCTCTACCTGCCGTGATGTTCAACTCGTTGCCGATGGCCAGACTCCAGACTCGGCCTCGGACACTCGGGGGCAGACCCTGCCACCACAGCTCCCGGACTCTCCTGCTTCCCTTCCTGCACAGCAGAGCCACACTCCATCAGCAGCTGCTGCGGCGGCTCAATGTCCCCACAGGGACACCAATACAGACGTGTGTGTGTGTGTGTAGGCTTGTTTCTACTGCCTCGTGGGGGCCAATTCCTGACAATGCACTATCCTTGTGGGGACCTTTTGTCGGCCCCCACAGGTCCAAACCTCAATCTAAAGGATGAAACATCAAGATAACTGGGTCCTGGTTCAGGTGAGCTGTGTGTGTTTGAGGGTGAGAGGCTGGGGAAAAGGTGATGGCCAGGAGGGGTCCTCACAATACAAACGCATGCATGCGTGTGTGCGTGCGTGTGTGCGTGCGTGCGTGTGTGCGTGCGTGCGTGCGTGTGTGGGGGTCTAACGGAGCCGAGAGGCTTCAGCGTCTATGGCTCTCCACACAGACTTGTTGTGACACGTTAGGAGTCAGTGGTGGCCCAAGGTCGCAGAGGTCAACCGGGCACTGACATGGAGCTGAGGGAGGCGGGGCCACTAACATGGAGTCCCAGTGCGGCAGGATCTCCGTGTTCCAGATGACCATGGCAGTGGAGATGAGGTCCTCCTGTTTGAGCCGCTCCTTCATCTGACGCTTCTTCTTCTGCGCGTCCTTCAGCTCTGACACACCAGGACAGACAGGTGTGAAGCGAGCAGCCCAGTGGGCGTGAGGCAGGAGGCTCACCTCTCCTCTTGGCTCCCGCCACCATCTCCTCGTACTCCTGCTTGTGCCTCTGCGTCTCCTCCACAGACTTGGCCGGCAGGTTCCTGCAACAGCAGCAAAGCGTCATCATCCTGCTGCAGAGTTCAGGCTGGGACCGGCTCTAGCTGAGCGGGAGCTTCTTACGAGGGCCGGTCCTCCAGAATCAGCGCTGTGGTGGACAGAGGCTCGAACTCCAAGTTCTTCTTCCTCCTGCCAGTCACCGGGGGGTGCTGTGGACTGAGAGGCGGGTCCACCTGCGGAGCAAAGAGGGTTCAGGTGCCTGCAGGAGGTCAACACGCTCAATGGTGGTCAGGGGCCGGCCGTTCTCTGGTGACCTGACCTACCGCGGCGCAACAGCCTCGGGTCACATGACTACAGAGAACATGTGGCGAGCAGACGCCAGTGGGGCTCAGGTGAAAACAGCTGAAGCTCTTCTCATGGTGCTCCATCCTTCTGAGGTTTCTGAGCAAACCACACAGCTGGGCCGAGCCAACTCACCCACCAAGAATCCAAAGACTCTTCAGGTTGTCACACGCAAGTCAAACACCAGCAGCGGCCAGTGAGCCGCACGATCAGGTCGAGGTCACATGGGATGAAACATCTCTTCAATTTCTCTTGAAGAAGCGACTCAAGAGACGCTTCCTTCTCTCAACGGACCTCTGTCGATTCCCTCAGCTGAGCCAGTCAGCCTGGAATCTCAGCGTCCTGCTTGTCCCACCCCCCCGGCCTGGCATCCTCAGGGCTGCTCTCACCCCCACACAGCGTGTCCCTCCACCTTCAGCTGTCTTCTCTGTCTAAACACAGTGCTGCTGTTGTTATTGTGATTTGGATTGAGGACTAGTCCACGACATCTGGCATCACCCCTGACATCTCTCCACACAGGAGCAGAGGTCCTTCCTTCTCTGCACCACCACACCACCGTATCCATTTAAAAGACCAAAAGCTGCGGTCGTCAAGACTAAATTCCAGGGCGTCCCGGTGGATGGAGGCCTCTCACAGCAGACAGCAGAGTGAGTTGGAGCACCTGCTCAGCGGTGGACGCTGGCCACGCGGCCTCCTTCTCTCGGAGGGTTGGTTTGTGGAACAGTCGCCAGCCTGCTGCGTGGTGGCCCGCTGGCTTGGCCTCTCTCGACTTCCTGGAAAACAGGCTCCTGAGGGGAAACAGAAGGAGATCAGAACTTCTCCAGCAGGGTCTTCCCTGAGTGACCACTGGAGCGTGTGGCCCGCACCAGCCTACCTCTAAGGTGAAGACACGCCGCATGTTGCTTTGGACTGTGGAGTCACTCTCCTGTCCTATTGTGCCTGCACCGGGAGGGGAGCCCACGGGGGCCAAGCTCCGGGCGGCTGTGGCCCTTCAGAATGTAATGACCTGTCGTAGCTTTAGATTTCAACTCAAGTTGACCAAGACCAGCCCTGCGACCTCCACGGCTGACGGCACACTCGGCATCTACTCTGGCTTCAACTGGAACATCATGGTTGGGCCTGTGACCCAGAAGAGGTGCAACATTTCAGGCCCTCGCGTGACTGACTTGATGACGCGGCATGTTTCAGCCAAGTATTGCAGAGAAAGGAGAAGCCTGACCATGAAGGAGGATGTGCTGATCCCTCTCTGAGTCACCCTCTGCACAGCGAGCTTCTTCAAATGTCCTGACCACATCACTTTAGGAAAGAGCTGCGACATCACCGTGTTAGATTCAGCCAAGTCCCCAACCTGAGGCTGAAGATCAGCTGTGAGAAGAGCAGAGAGGCTGAACATCCCTCTGGAGCTCGAGCTGCAGCTGTGAGAGGGAGATGTTCCTTTCCACGTGATCCCAACAAGGCTGGCGCTTCCGCGCACTTCTGCCTGAGCGCTGCACACAGGCGGACGGGGCAGGTTCCGAGACGCCATGCACGAACCAGTCCATCTG
The DNA here is from genome assembly GCF_027744825.2 of Synchiropus splendidus. Classification (NCBI taxonomy): domain Eukaryota; kingdom Metazoa; phylum Chordata; class Actinopteri; order Syngnathiformes; family Callionymidae; genus Synchiropus; species Synchiropus splendidus. The sequence goes on along the minus strand of NC_071342.1, from coordinate 25,509,243 downwards.
CTGTACTCGGGGCTCCCCCCCACCCCCCAACACACGCACAGTGGACGGAAGCAACTGTCGCTGTCTGCAGTTCTGTGCTGACCTGGCATCCTCCTCCTCTACACACAGATGTTTTGCAGCCGAGGAAATTCCCAGGATTCTATTCACGCGACGACTAAACATCTGCAGCTCTTATGGTCAACAAAATCACACGTTTAGCTTCATGTGAAGCTACACCATAGCATACACTGGAGCTGGAACCAGGAAGAGCAAAGCTGTTCCGGGCCGGACAGACACCGCCCGCCTCTGTGTCACGCCCCAGTTTTCCAGCCGTCACTAGCTGCACTCTCACAGTCCTCATCAGAGAAAGCCTCACATGGACCTGTCCCCGACCCGACGACTCTGACAGGTTCTCCATCCTATTTTCCTGAGTATGAAGAGAGTAGGAGGAGCTAAGGAGGTCGCTCAGCAGGCAGGATCCAGTCAGGGGCCTCCTCCCACCGTTCGCATCACCCTCTCCTCCTGTAGACCAGCACTGACTTTTCTAATCCTCCTGGTCCAACGTGCCCCCGCTGACCGCTACACACACCAGAACAAATGACAGGTGCCGATGCGCTCACCTGGTGAAGAACTCAGCGATGCCAAACCTCTTTGGCATGAGTCTGGAGTCGGAGTGCGCCTCTCCACTCAGGTCTGGCAGCTGCTCCGGGGCGCTCTGCCGACGGCCTGCTTCCAGGGGGTTGCGAAAGTCCTCCTCATAACACTCCTCACCAAAGTAGAAGCCCCCGTCCTCCTCCGGGGTGAGCGGCGTGGCATCACAGCTGAGGGACACTGAGGGGTTGAGCTTGGTTCTCAAAGTCTGGGGCCTGACGGCCAAGCTGGCTTCCACAGTGTCCTCCTCCTCCTCCTCCTCACCTGGGTGAGGCTCGGGCCCGAGGCTGACACCGCTGGGCTCGGGCTGGGGTTTGGCACTTGGCGCAGGGCTGGAGGGGCTCAGGGACTCAGGGAGCACATTCTGGCTGAGGCGGGGTGCCGATCTGGAGTCAGCTCCGTTCCCCTGGCCACAGCCGTCGATGACGTGGACACCGCCGTTGGCCAGTCTCCCTCCCTCGCCATCACCTTCCTCGAAGAAGCGCCGCGTCTGTGGGCGGGACGCGGCCGCACCATCACCAGGGCAGTCCGGCTGCTGCTCCCCCAGACACGGCTCACACACCTGGGGACAACCGTTCGTCGCCTCCCCCTCGGGGCACCAGTCCGAGGCCTCCCCGTTCTGTGGCCGCAGACCCGCGGCGTGGCGACTGAGAGGCGGGCAGCAGGCGAGCCCTGGCCCGGCCTCGGTCAAGCCGTTGCTCCCGTCACAGACGCGGCTCCGGTGCAGGTAACCCTCCGCCGGGTCCGACGCGCTGGGTGCCTCCTTGTTTACATTCCTGCCGTGGTCGGTGACGTGAAGGCGAGCGCTCGCGGTGACGTCAGCTCGGGAGCTCGCGCTATGGGCCGCTTTCAGCACTCGGGCGCCGTCGTTGTCGAGCAGCTGGGCGGCTGCAGTCCCTCCGTTCACACCGGGGGGTTCCATGAGCAGTCAGTCCGCCATTCGAGGCTCGAGCCGGGGCGTAGACTGGAGCAGCGGCCGAGCACCGCAGCGGCGGCGGCAGCTTCTGTTGTTCTTCAGGGACGACGCGAGCATTTTAGCCGAGGCTCCGCTGCCGGACACTTACCGAGCCGCGCGCGCGGACATCCCTGACGCTGCCTGCAACGAAAGCCCATCCTCCCACCGACACTCGGGCGCCTCGGAACGAAACTGGCGAGGTTTACCGGAGCGCAACGGCAGCGGCATCCCGGTCACAGACTGGCGCCATCTTGAAAATTCCCCAACAGTGACGTCACGGCGAGCTGGTTGTTTTGATTCCCGTGGCGCTCTGCAGCGACGCGTAGCGGCCATCGCCGGTAACTGCGAGAGTCGTGGCGCAACGCTCCACCTCGCTTGGAAACCTTCTGGCCTCGTTGCGTTTGCTGGACCTTTTTTTACGTCCTTACTTCAGTAGACTGTTGTGGCGCTCTTGTTCTCGTACACGTCATTTTCAGACTACTCGTTTTATTCCGTCCCTCTCTCAAGCCACAGCTTTCCAGGCGCCTCCCCCAGGAGAGTGTGGTCCTGAAGACCTTCACAGGGCTCTGAAGGATCTGCCAGCTAATGGCATCCGGCTTGGTGGGGTAAAAACCAACGAAGACATTGCTCAACTGATTTAATTTCAGGCAGGTGAGTACATGGCATCACACCTGTTGACTTCCCCACACTCGGATCAATCTACTCCCCTGACACTCATCAAAATACTTGGCAGGAAAAAGTGCCCCAGAAATGTTCTCGTGGACAAAAGAAGAAGCGACAGTCTTTAAACACTGGAATATTTGACAATGCAACGGACCTGCTGTGGAATGTCACAGGAGCTCCCGCCTCAGCGGTGTCCCCAAAGGTCAGGTGTCCGGTGGGACCCTCGCGGGGCCACACTCCTGACGGCTCGGGGTCTGGAGTCAGCAGCTCTGCTCCGGAAGCGAGTCTCTGAACTGTTCTGGCAGCAAAGACCACGCCGCAGCAGCAGCTTCACTTGAGGTTGGACCTGTGCTGGCCGTCCTCGTACAGGAGAGCCTAAGAAAAGACGTCAGATCATAGAAATAAATGATGGGCGATGGAGATCATCCACATGATGGCAGCAGGGACGGTGCAGCAAAGAATCCAGAGAAGGATGGATGTGTGACAAGGAGAGGAGCACGCTGGGTCTGAGAGCCAGGTCAGAGTCCGGCGTCTCACCTTGCTTTCCAGCACCCTGCTGCGCTGGGGGCGGCTCAGGTCCTCCAGGGTCTCCCCCGCAGGTCGCTGGAGAGTCTCGGGCAGCAGCAGGCCGAGGCAGCCGGCGGAGAGTCCGCTCAGACAGAAGATGGTGAAGGGCACGGAGGCGGCCAGCGCTCGCTGAGACACACACCGTCACCCAAGGTTAGAGTGGCGCTGCGGCGGCGGGGACAGGAGAAGCCTCACCGTGGAAGGAACGAAGGGAGCCAGGATGCCCCCAACCCTGCAGGACATGGAACACACACCCAGACCAGCATTCCTGGAACACACACGGAGCAGGGCGCGGGCTGAGGACGGGCGGAGGGAGGGTGTGTGAGGCAGACTCACCGGACGACCGTGGGGTAGAGCTCCGACGTGTAGATGTAAGCAATGTTGAAGGCTGCACTGACCATCAGCTTCCCCAGCAGAGCCAGAGACGTCACACTCAGCCAGGGCCCTGCACGACAGCACGCTCGCTCAACCCCCCTGTCAACAGCCGGCTCACGCGTCTGTCTGTCCGTCTGTTTCTGTCTGTCCGTCTGTTTCCGTCTGTCTGTCTGTCTGTCTGTCCGTTTCTATCCGTCCGTCCGTCCGTCCGCAGGGCTCTGGACCAGGCCGGAGCCCAGTTAGAATCACCCACTTTTGAAGTCTCCATCCTCAGATTGAGGCTTTACCTTGTGGAGCCCAACCAAATCATACGGTCCTCACAAGAATAGTGTTTTGTCAAGAATTCCCCCCCCCCAGACACACACACACTTTGTGATCTTCCTCCCTGTTTATCTGTGTGGAAACACAGGAGCGGCAGGAGCCAGTGAGGACAGTGGAGAGCGGCTCCTGTCGGCCGTGTAGCCACTGAAGCTGCTGCTGAGCTCAGGAACAGGTCACTGTGCGGCATCACATGAGCACATCAGGCCCTTCAGTGGTCCTCACCTGCGCCCTCAGGAAGCAGCGTGGTGAGCAGACAAGCAGCGCCAGCCATGGCCAAGAAGGCGGCCATGCTCTTCCTCCGACCAGCCCTGCAGGGGGAGCACAGAGAAGGAGGGGCGGGGTCTTTGACTGACCGAGCCAGAGCCTCCGGCCCACCCTCCGCCTGCTCTCGTGGCTTCAGTACTGGGCCGACGGGTGCAGACCAATCCAGCTCACCAGTGCTTGTTGATGAAGTACATGCAGAGGGGGTAGGCGGGGAGCTCCACCAGGCCGTACATGGCCACGTTGATGAACCTGCTGCCAGAGGTGGCGCCGGCGCCCAGGGTCAGCCCGTAGTAGACCAGGCTGCAGGCGTACCTGCCACACACACACACACACACACACACACACACACACACACACACACACACACACACACACACACACACACACACACACACACACACACACACACACACACACACACGTGCTGAGGCAGAGCCGGCGACGCCGCCGCAGCATCATCCCGGGCCTCCAGAGGCAGCAGCTACTCACCACACGTACATGAGCACCACGGTCCTCAGCCGCAGCACCGGGTGCATCACCAGCTGCAGGACGCCCAGCTTCCGGCCGCCCGGCTTCCCGGCCTTGGCCGCCTGCAGCAGGAGCTTCTTGGAGGAGCTTCCGTTGCTGCGCCCAATGAAGGACAGAACCTGGACGCGCAGGAGGAGGTTTGAGGAACATGAAGGAAGCCAGCGTCGCTCGCTCACCTCTTCAGCTGCCTGGGTGCGACCCTGAGAGTAGAGCCAGCGAGGAGATTCTGGGAGAGTTCTGAGCAGAGGGAGAAGACGCCTGTCATCCAAAGCCAGGTGCGCCTCCTGCAGCTCCGCTCTGACACTCACACCGACAGCAGGAGGAAGAGGACTCCAGAAGAGTTGGCGGCGGCGGCCAGGCGCCTCCAGGGCCGGATGACGAAGCCCAGCGCTCCGAAGAGTGCGATGCCCACGGCAAACATCATGCTGGTCAGCGTGCCTGGACACAGTGAGAGCCGGGGGCTCGGTCACGCGCTGCTCTCCTGCTAAACACAGGCTCAAGGCTGAGATGATAGATCTCAGACTTTCACATGACTAAAAAACACCTCCACAACAGGCTGCTCAGGTGAGCAGAGGCTCGGGAGAGTCTTCCACACCCCGCTGTACGACTTTGATCGCACTGAGACGTCGCCATGACAACAGCCAGGACCGGCCCTGCTCGATGCACGGCGCCATGACAACAAAGAAACGATCGACCAGTCGACCGGGCAGGTGGACAGACTGTTAGGGCACTTCGGAGAAAGGTGGAGTGGGTTGCCAGAACTTCCTCAGCGGTCTGGCACAGCACTCTTCACCGTGACGGCAGAGTTTAGAAAACACCTTCAGTGACATGCCGATGTGAAGCTTCAGTCCTGGTTTGCTCGCATCACACGCCGCTGTGCCATCTGTCACAGAGCAGGGTGGGCCAACGGCGTCTCACCACGGCGCCAACACACTCGTGGCGTCGTCTGCGAGGGAAGAGGAAGCCTCACCAGTAGTGCTGTGTTTAAAAAAATCGATTTTCCGATTCTGAATCGATTCGTACATCAATTCCATAAAATCGATTCGTAGGTCCAAAGATCGGATTAATTAATTTACGTTTTAACACATAGTCTCTGGGTGAAGTGCGCATGCGCGCACCTGGGACACCAAAGTCAAAACAACATGCCTCCTCACAGTGGCAACACTAGCAACGTTCAGACGCGACCAAACCAAAAACGCGCTCGACAAAAGCATAGCAATTAGCAATATGCCTAATGGAGGTACTGGAAGTGTTGCAGTATTGAGGAAATATGACCCACTTCACGAGTCACGTGACGCGACATCACCCAGCGCTCCTGTCCAAGCCGTCCACCGGGCCACAACAGATGAAACTCGAGCGAACTTTACCACCACTCAAAATAACTGAAGCGATTGCGGGCTTCATTTGCAAAGATATGCGCCCGTATTCCGTCGTTGGAAAGGAGGGCTTCAGGCGGCTGATGAAAGTGACAGAGCCACACTATGTTACGGTGTCTCGCAAACGTCTGTTATCCCAAACATGCACCAGTCAGTCAAAGAAAAGGTGAAAAGTAAGCTTCAGTCAGCAGTCAGGGGGGCATTACAAGTGATGCGTGGACATCTTCGCAATCTTACACGAATCTGACAACTCACTATATTGATGAGGAGTGGGACCTCTTGTCGTACGTACTACAGACCACAGAGAACTGTTTACATACTGACCAATGACCGTCAGGTTGCTGTGAAGTCAGTCACCAGCACTCTGTTTACATTTTCAATGGCTGAGAATATCTTTTTTTCATTTTGATAATAACATAAAAACGCATTAGTATTAAACAGCAGCATCTTTTGGGTGAATGTTTAATGTCCTATTTCTAATAATGCACCAGTCCCATGAGCAGTCACATCTGGCTTCTGTGTCTGGATCTTTATTATCATTAACTATCAATCCTTCATTCATTTCCTGCTGAATGTCAATATGATACTAGTATTAATACGTTGTGTAACTTGTCATGTGATCATGCCAACAGCTCAGAAAATGGTTTAAATACTAACCTGAATCGAGATCGGATCGGATCGAATCGAATCAAATCGTGATAATCGATTCTAAGTCATGAGAATCGGAATCGAATCGATTCTTGAAATTAGAATCGATACCCAGCCCTACTCACCAGTCACGGCCCAGTAGGAGCGGCCCACGTACTCCTGAGCCAGGACGAAGCAGACCACGCCGATCCCGCCGTTCATCACCCCCACCAGCAGACGGGAGGCGGCAAACACCTCGTAGCTCGGCGCCGCCGCAGACATGTAACCGAAGAGCACCTCGAAGAACAAACCTTGAGGAGACACACACACACACGTTTGTTTCACTCTCCTTGTGGGGATCTCTCACCGCCATCACCCTTCCCCCAGCCTAAACCCAACCATCCAACACACATGGCTCACCTGAACCCAACTGGACCCCAGCCCTGAAACTACTTTCACAGAGGTTGTCAAACCTTGTGAGGACAGGCCAAAATGTCCTCACAAGAATGTGCCCCGCACCAATGACCCAAGGAACCCCCCCACGGCGTGAATGGGATGCCGGACCGGACCCACGGATGGGATCACTGTTCGACCAAGGTGGCTTTGTGCCAAAACACCACTGTCCATGAAAGTTGCATGTCAACAGCTGGAGGCGCAGCAGGCTTGACGGCTTCTTTGAGTAAACTTCATGATCTTCCACGCATGCACTCTGGAATTGGCCGTGTCCCCGGCTCCCCTTTCTGGAGCCGGAGTCAGGGCGCCACGGCTGCGGCAGTGCACGCAGGCTCGCCGGAGCCTTCAGCAGGGAGGAGGCTGCCGCTCTGAAACGCATCCCTTTAGCCGCTGTGTTGGGGGGCGCCTCACCTGTCAGGTAGACCGGCCTCCGGCCGACTCGGTCCGACAGCGGTCCGAACACAAGGTTCCCCACCAGGAGCCCGGCGAAGAAGAGCGAGCCAGCCAGGCTGACCTTGTAGGCCTGCTGCTCCACCAGCGACCACTGAGGGGCAGGGGCACACGGGTTTGAGACGGCAACATCGTCCACCACACGCTCACACATCCGGCCTCTCACACCTGGACCCACCTCGGTGACGATGGACTCGCTGCCGTCCTCCTGAGGCTCACGCCGGACGCCGCTCGCCTCCTCGCTCTCATGCTCCGGGGCCACTCCGATCAGGACGATCAGCATGGACTGACACGCCATGTACAGCTGCCACACACAAGCAGGGGAGTTCAGAGCGGCGGCCCGGGTCCCCGGAGCCCAACACGCGCGACGCCTGCCACCTTCTGCGGCGGGGGGGGGGGCTCCGACTGGCCCCTAAAGACCCCGCGGTGCTGTCCGACTGAGTACTGCTCTCCAGAGAGACTGGCTCGACAGCAACAGGTCCGTTCGTCCGAGCCGCCCCACAGAGACTGGGCCAGGGCTCCAGCGCGTCACCAGGTCCACCAAACGCGCGGTTTAGGGTCGAACAGCAACGAGCCGCCGGAGCCACGTCGCGTCCCGCCGCCGCCGCCGCAGCAGCAGTAAGCTAGCACGCGACACAGAGAGCGACCGTGGGCTGCGACGCGTCTCACTGAAACAGGCTGACGACGGAGGCGACTGACCTGGGTCAACACCAGCACGGTCACTGCGCGCTTCTGGTACGCTCCGAACTCGCCGACAACTTTGAAAGCTTCCTCCACGTCCATCGCCGGCCGTCAGCACCGACGAGAGCAGATGCTCATCGGACCTTCCCTTCCGGTTTCGCTTACGACGTGACTCGCGTGTCATTTCCTTCGAGGCGGTGAATTGTTGCATTTCAGAGCGAAGAACACTTTAAATACTTTCAAATATAAGTGGAACTAAATCAAGAAAGACGAGCGTGCGAGGGCGGCCAGAGAAAGCGCTGAGATGTTTATCCTGCTTGACTTCCGGCTTCGTGTGGACCAACTTGAGTTCTCAAGCGTCACTGCAGACGGCACCGTGAGCGCACCCGAATTCAGCCACACGAGCGGAGAGAAGGAAGGAAAACAACATGAACAAGCCGAATGTCCACTGATTGAGTTTCACGTCTGCTGGGTTTGGTGGGGGCCGGTTCACAGGAGGGGCCCCAACAGAGGAAGACCACATGGCGAGTGATTCCATCCTGTCACTGGCTCTGCTCAGTGGAGGAAGTGAGGCGCTACATTGAGGTCAACAAGAGGCCCCGCCCACACGCCACTGTCCTGGCCATCAGCAACCTGCGTGAGACAGTATGATGAGGAACTCCTGCAGGTGTCTCTGGCTCACCACAGACCTGAGAACCAGGTCCGACATGGAAGGCTCCTCGTGTCCAGCCAAACCTGGACCCTGGGGCCGAGCCTGAGAGGAAGAAAGGAACGGAGACCGACGGCGTTCAGAACAGCGGTTTAATAGAGACACCTTCATCAGCAGAACACACACTAAGGCACAAGCGCTGAGCCGGAACCGTCAGCAGAATCCAGGCTGGAGCTGAAGCAGCTCAGCTCGTCCTCAGGCCGGTCCCACAGCTGCGGCTCCAACACGTCCTTCATCAAACAGTCGCTCAAGTTAGAAGACACACCAGCAGCAGTGTCACACACTGCTCATCGAGTTTAGTGAGGCCTAGATCTGGTCTCAGCAGAACAATGTTCAGCTCCGCTGTGCAGAGTGGCTCAGTGGGGAGGGGGCGGAGCCAGGTGGCGACCCCGACAGAGGAAACTCAGCCAACATTTGCAGCCCAACGCTGAAACACACACGGCCAGGAACCCCTCCTGGCCGTCACCCTTTCCCCGGCCTCCTCCGCTGAACACATGAGCCATGCTGAGCCAGCTGAACCAGGACTCTGGACCAGACTGACACAAGTTCGTTTGAAGTCTTCATCCTCAGACTGAGGGTCAAAAAGTGAGGAGCAGCCAAACTGTCCCCTCTGTGTTGGTCCTCACAAAGACACACGTACAGGACGACATCAGAACCGCGAGAGCTGCAGTTCATCTGGGCTGTACACACACACACACGCGCGCGCGCGCGCACACAGAATCATCAGGGGACCGGTGTTGAGGGGCGGAGTTAAACACAGCATCAGCGGGGGCCCCGGGGCAGGAAGATCCAAGGGGATGATGGGCACGACCTTTGACCCTGGAGTGGTCCCGCGTCTTTGGCCTCTGTCCGGTGCAGAGGCCGCTCATTTGTCCGCAGCCGCCGGCTGCTCTCCTTGACCGACCCTGAAGTACTTTTTGTATTTCCCGGTCATGACACACCAGGCTGCGAGCCCCCCCCCTGCCAGCACCAGCACCAGGGACCCCACCACGGCTCCAGGGACGTTGACAGTGGAGGCCATGGCGCGGGCTAAGGGATTGTGGACGGGCTCACTGTCCTTCTGACCCAGCGGGTTCTTCAGGCGGCAGCGGAACTCCTTCACCGCCTTCCCGGTCTCGTCCTTGTGGATGACCATGGCGACGTCGCCGTCTTCCCAGTCTCCATCGTCCATGCGCCACTGGTACGTCACCGGTCCGACCCCGGCCGTGTCTCCCTCGCACCTCAGCGAGCACTGGTCGCTCTTCTCCGAGCAGGCGAGCGGCTTGGGCTCCACCCTCGGGACCGGGACTTCCTTGATGAGCTCGGTGCGCCACGACACGTTCGTGACGAACTGGTTGTTGTTGATCTCCACCTTGAACTCACCGGCGAATTCCGGTCTCGCATCCCGGACCACCAGCTCCCCCGTCTGGGTGTCGAGGGTCGCGCGGCCCTTGAAGGTTCGGTAGAGGATCACCTCGGTGCCTTCGCTCCACTCCGCGGCCAGACTGCCCTCGATCTTCCAGGTGAGGTCCTTGATCACCGGAGGATCAGGAGGCTTCAGCCGCAGCTGCCCGCCTTCTGTAAAATAAACGGTTTCCACGCGCGCCAAGGCCCAGGCCGGCGACAGGAAGAGCAGAAACAGCGCTTTCATTTTGATCGCCGCCATGATCCTCTCACTTCCGGAGAGCTGTCAGGGCGCGGCCCGCTGGCGACAAGCACGAGGTGCGACCAATCGTAATACACACGTCACCAGACGACGTCGCAGGCTCCACCAATCACGTGCTGCGATGTCGCTCCGACGTTCGCGCTGCGTCTGACGTCGAACACCCAGCGCCAGTCGACTCGATTTTGCCAACTGAGCGACTTTTTCTGGTGAGCAGAGGCTCCAAGGTCGCGGAGACAGAGAGGGGCGGGGCGGAGTTGAGAGCAGCGTGGACCGTCGCTCCGTTGTTTTTTCCTCACTCACTCACAGGCGGAGGCAGACGGCGCGCGCACGCGCACTCACCTGCCTCTCCTCTGCTCCCTCCCATGTCGTCACTCCTCTCTCTGTTTCTGACGTTCACTTTCTCTCGTCAGGTGCACGTCCCTCTCATTCGTTCTTCCCCTCTTGTCGCAGTGTGTGCACACAAAAGTGCGGGAAACCTCCACTGCCCGCCGACGACACCCAAAATAAAAAGCTATAGTTATATGCCCACTATAGCACAACAAAAATCAAAACGAAACACAAAGCTTTAGTTCAACTACAGCACAAAATACAAAAGCAAGCTATAGATCTTGGACTGCAGCTCCAAAAGAATATCTAAGAAACAAAAACCAAACAAGTATATGCAACAAAAGTGTCACGGAAGGTTACACTCTCACCTTGGACCGGACCGCTCGTCGAGCTACTTCCGATGCAGGCCAGTACCCTCCTCTACAAACGGCTGCCGCGGTTTGCCACCTCCAGTTCAAAAGGGCGGCGTGTTGGGGAAACCAGGCCCGTGCGTGTGCTGCAGGACGAGGCTGGGCTGTTCATCTGGAGGAAATCCGCTGAGTCAGACTGGACACGCGAGTGGACTAGTGACGAACATTGGAGTCACTGTGAAGACGGTTGAGTGGAATTCATCCAGAAACACTGAAGACTGGACACCGTCCTCCGATCCTGCCACTAGAATCTGCATCTATTGCCGAGAATTCTCTCTGTGGAGAGCGGCGCGTCGGTGGCCGCCGTGACTCCCGCGTGCTTCCCCTCCCTGTTGGACTCAGCAGGTGCCAGAACAACTCCTCCTAAAGTTCCCATTTTATTTATTGTCCAACAACACAACAAAGGAGCGTTTAAAACATGACCGTGGCAGCTTCCGACACGCGTACATTTGCATGAAAAACGTCTAGTTCTGGCAGCGAAGGGGCAGTTTGGACTTGCTCGGCGTCACCGAGGCTTCCGTTTCGGTTTTGGGGCGACCGGGGACCTTGACTTCCTTCTTGCCGCTCTTTTTCTGCAGGACACAAAACCGTGATGGGATCAATTGGCCAGTGTCGGCGGAGACCGAGGACCTGGACAGGTGGGCGCCGTCGGGTGAAAGCCAACTGACCTTGAAGAAGGGAAGCCTCTTGCTCTGGTTGAAGACCAGGTTCTCGTCGATGAAGGACGACTCGGTGGCGTCTCTCCTGCTGCACATGCTCAGATCGTCCTCCAGGGAGTCCTGCAGGAGCAAGGGTCCAAGGTTCAGGATTCCAGCCCCATTTTTAGGGGCTGATGAGTTTGTGGCCTTCATTGAGCCGACTCACCTGGTCAGCCTGGCTCGTCCGGTCCTCCTCCCTTTCCTCCTCCCCCTCCTCCTGTGGCGGCTCCTCCTCCAGGGCCGTCTGCAGCTCCACCTGCTTTATCCTCAGACCCTCCAGCAGCTCGCAGCGGCTCCGAGACTTTGCCACAGATGTGGGGTAGGAGAAGTCCCTCCGCTGGGGAGTGGTCCCTGCAGAGCGAGCGGCGTGTCACTGGTGACTCCCAGGGCGGGCTCCGGCGCCAGGCTCACCTGTGGGCACGTCCTGCTGCAGCTCCTCCTGCAGGAAGCCGCTCAGCAGCTTCTGACTGGCCTCCAGCTGAGCCAGGAGCTGCAGCTGCTGCTGGTCCAGCTGGGTCCGCTCGGCGCAGCTCTGGCTCTGGGCCTCCAGCAGACGCCGCCTCACCTCCTGGCTGTGGCTGCTCAGCTGCTCCTCCGCTGACCGGAGCTGCTCACTGCAGCTGCTCCGCACGCCCTGCAGGACAGCAGGCAGAGGTGAGTGTCCGGGGGGCCGCGCGGCGCCACTCGCCTCACCTGCTGCAGCGCCTCCGCTTCTGAGGCCACGAGGTTCAAGTGGGAGCGCCGGGCTCCTGCTCCGTCCTCGGCCTGCTGCTGCACCCGGCTGCTGCGCTCCAGGTCGCGCTCCACCAGGCCTGCCAGCAGGGGTCAGAGGGCGAGAGTCAGCCGAGACACGAGGTGAGCAGCAGGGGAGCCGCCGGGCGACACCGCCAGTCTGCCTTCTTCCGCTCTGTTCTCATTTGTGTGCCATCTGTTTGTAACATTTCTCAGAGTTGTTTGGTGATGTGGGACGTCACTGCTGGTGGTCAAACGTGTGTGTGTGTGTGTTTTTGTTTCACTCTGGCAGGAAAACCTCCTGTCTCAAGAGCAATCGGCCGTCAGGCTGTCGAATTCATCACAGCCCTGGTCCTTTATGTGTCAAGTTAGTTTTGGATTCATCTATGCATCCCTTCAAGCCTCTGTCCTGGCGGACACTGGCCATGCAGCGGGAGCTCTGATGGCGTCACAGCAGCTGAGGCGACAGACCGTGACAGGAGTCGCGTGGGAGAATGTTACGACAGCGCCGCGCCACATGCCAGTGTGGTGTCCCCGAGAGTCCCGGTACCTGAGACGGAGGCCTGCAGGCCGGAGCAGCAGCCCGACAGCTGCTCCACGCTGCGCCGGCTCTGCTCCAGGCTCAGGCGCAGCGCCGAGGCCAGAGAGCAGGAGGTGGAGGAGAGGAGTGCAGCCTGGGAGGCGGCCCGCTGCTCCAGCGCGCTGCAGCCGCTGCACACAGACCACAGCAGAGCCGTCAAGGCAGAGCGCCGACAGGAAGAGGGCGGGCTCTGCTCACCTGCTGAAGCCTTGCTGCACGAACTGCAGCGACTCGCTGTGAGACTTGGACGTGGCGTGCAGCTGCTCCCAGTCCTGCTCCGCCTCCACGCTCAGCTGGTTCAGCTGCTCCTGCAGACACTGGAGGGTCCGGCTGGTCGCCTGCCAAGAGGATGGACACCAGTCAGTCACGGCGTGCCGCCGCCCAGCCTCCAGGACAAGTCAAGCTCCTCCTGCTGGACGGCCCGAGGACCAGGACCCCGGGGAGCTCACCAGGCGCTGGCGCTCCTGCGCCGCTCTGATTCCATCACGAAGCCGGTCGTCGGCCGCCTGATGCGAGCGCATGTTCTGCACCGTCTCCTCCCGTAACTGGGCCAGGTCCTGGACCACGCCCACGTAGAAGGCCCCCACCTCCTTCATGGCCTCCACCTGAAAAGATGGGGTTTTCATGCGTCACAGACCACCACCACCAGGGGCTCGCCACAAACTGTCCCCCGACTTTGACCAAAACTGGAGGCTCAGAATCATCAGGTCTGCTCAGTGTCTGACCTGCCTTTAACACATTCGCTACCTTCTTTGACCTCCTCAACTTTGTTTCAGACCCGACCTGAATCCGATGCTGAACCACAGCACGCGTCTGTGTCTGTTGAGGCTCACATGAAAACAGGGGCTCATCTGCAGCGGCCAGGATTGTTTTACAGACCTTATCAACCAGGACCTTCTGGGTCTCCATCGTGGTCCTCAGAGTGTCACTGAGCTCTTGAATGACAGGAAGACCCTTCAGAGTGTTGAGCACCAGAACCTCCTCCATGTCCCGCCGGTGCTCGTCCTGCACAACACAGGAGGAGAAGCAAGTTTGGCTCCAGCAACCACAAACCAAGGGCCGTCACAATCCACAGCTCTGATAAGTGCTCCACACGGCAGGGCAGGGCAGGTGAGGAGGAAGCAGAGGGGTCGCTCAGACACAAGTGAGTGAGCCAGTGTCACCTCTGAGATCAGAGCCCAGAAGTGTCGCCTCAGCAGAGGCCATAACTGCCCAGGAACGGTGCGGGTTCGCTCTCACCAGAAGCTCAAGAACTTTCTGCTTGTCCTTCAGACAAAGATCCTGCTGCTGCGTCAACTTCTCCTGGCAGCTGGCCACGCCCTTTGCCACCACGTCCTTGACCCCGCTCACCAGTGCCTCCACTGAGGTCAGAGCTCCCTTCACTGCCGCCGTGTTGAGACTCAAGAGAGCATCTGTGAAAGACAACTCCCGTTAGGCTTCAGGAGCCGGGCGCTTGCAGCAGAGGAGCCAGAGGAGCAGGTCTTTACCGACAGTCTGGGAGTAGCTGTGGATGGTGCGGTGGAAGTGGCTCCCCTGCAGCTGGACGCTCTGCTGGATGCTGCCCAAGGACCCCTCCATCCGCTGGGCGAAGCTCTGCTGCATCTGCTGGTTGTGCTGCTCCACCTGGGGACCAACAGAGCAGAGCGCATGCATCGAACCTGCTCCTGACCACCCACACACACAGCTGATGTTGTTGTTTTCACATACATGATGTGAAAAGAAGATCACTTTAATTCAGGCAGGTTTTAATGTAAAAAAAAAAAAAAAAAAAAAAAACCCTTTCAGACTGCAGCAACTCTTGTGTCAGAAGGAGCGACTGAGGAACCTGTCACTCCATGTGAGAGGTGGCCGGTGAGAGACGGTGCTGTGTCTGTGACGTCTTGACAGACTGTAGCAGGACTCTCTGCAGCGATGAAAGTTTACACTCCAGATGTTCGACAGTTTCACATTCAGGTGGCTGCACCTGGCTCCAACACGCTGACGGATCCGGTGGTTTCCGTCTCCTTGAGAAGGGCTGCTCATCCAGCTCAGTGAAATGAAGGATCATTTCTTATCACTCTGAATGTCACGCCGGGAGCGGCGGGTGTTGCTAGCCTCGGCTGCGCTAACAGCTGCTGCACTGTCATGAGCCCAGAAAACTCTCCGTGCTGCGTCAAGTTTCATTTGAAGGCGCTTCCCTGCGCAGCGTTGTCCACAGCAGACGTGCTGCAGGATGCTGACTTGACATGAGCGACTGAAAGAAGCGCCACAGCAGCCGTGCTGCTGCTGAGTGAGCAGCAGGGAGGGAGGGAGGAGCGGGCGCGTCACACCCATCATCAGAGCGACGTCACACCTGATCGGCAGTGACAGCTAGTGATGGGGCGATACCGGCCCATCGTGATCAATCGGAGCATCCCTACACCAGACACACCTTCTTCTTCCGGTCCAGCTTCCCGTGGAGTCCCGACACGTCGCTGGTGCTGGCGTCCACCGTGGTCAGCAGCTGCGGCGACACCACGGTTACCAACCAGTGGCAGGTGTGGCAGAGCCAGCTGCGGCGGGTACCTGCTGACTGATGTTGTAGAGGTTCTCCTGGGCCAACTGCAGCTCGGTGCTGATGAACTCCTCCTCGCTCAGCTTGACCTTGGTCTCCTCCAGGCTCTGGGTGGTTTGCTCCAGACTGCAGAGGACAGAATCATGGATCTGCTCGGCTTCCACTCGGCGTGTGCCACTGACCTCTGCTGCTTCTGCTCCAGCTCCTCAGCACAGCGCTGCAGCTTCTCTTTGCTCTCCACAAAGAGCTCGCTGACCTGAGGAGGACAGGTGTCACAGTTCAGAGCAGTGACGACTCACAGCATGACGGAAGTGCCTCACTTTCTTCAGCTCCTCTTCCATGGCAGCAATGCGGTCGCTGTACTCGCTGATGTGACAGTCTTGAGCCGAGATTTGACTCATCATGGTCCTGACAAGGTAAAGCTGACTCAGACTCTTGGCGCCACAGCTTCAGCAGGCGCGGGTCACGTGACTTACTCGTAGTTTTCCGAGGACAGGTAAATGCCGTTCTTCTCGCGGGCAGCAGCCAGGTCCCGCTTCAGGCGCTCGATCTCCTCCGTGTACTCCTGAAGGCAGCAGAGGCAGTGAGGCCACGGAAGCGTGGCGCGGCCGTGGTGCAGCTCTACCTTGATGAGCGTCCTCTTGGTGAGCTTCTGGTTCACCTCCGGCTTGTTCATGATGTTCTTGGCCCGGCTGGCGTACTCCAGGGTGCTCAGGGTCTCCTGGAAGGTCCACCAGGGTCACAACACACACACACGGTACCACAGGCGACGCAAGACGTCGGACCAGAGAGAAGCGCGGGTCACTCCTGACCTCAGGTCCCACAGTGCCAAAGCTTGCTACTGACTGAGACGGTGCTCCTCACCTCCACGTTGCTGGACGACGGAGACACGGTGGCAATGATGGAGGTCTTGGTGCGTCCTCCCAGCGAGTCCTGCAGGATCCGGGTCAGCTTGGACTCCCTGGGGAGGAGACCTTCAGGGACCTTCACCTACGCCGACTCGTCGTGATGACCGCGTCCCTACCTGTACGGCACGTGAGGCCTCTTCTCCACCAGAGCGGTGATGACCCTGCCCAGCGTCAGCAGAGACTGGTTGATGTTTCCAGCCTCACGGGCCCGTTTGTCCACAGCACCTGACCTCCCGATGTTCTCGCTGCCAGCAAGGTCTACCTGTAGGGGTGACATTTCCACTCACGGGTCACCTCCACGCCTCCTGCGGGTCCTTGGCAGTTTGAGGGTTCAATTACCAGGTTGAGTTTGCCAATCTTCACCAGCTCCTCCCCATCCAGCGTCATCTCCTTCATGTGGATCGTGACGGAGAACACAGAGTGCGAGCGACTGCAGACACAAGCACAACAGTCTTGGTTCCTGAAGCGTCTGCGAGCAGGTCTGAGCGCTTCCACGCACCTGGAGTAGGCGTTCATGAGGGTGGAGGCCGTCTTCCTCTTGGCAGCTCCTCGCTCCAGAATCTGATACACTTGATCTTTGTTGTGAACCGTCACCTCCTCCAGACCCTTGACCACCACGCCGCGCTGGGAACACAGTGTCCACGGTCAGTAGGAGGAAGTCACTCTGGGCCTGGCTCCCCCATGGCGTCCACCCAAAACACGGGCACAGCCAAGCTGGCGCGTCAGCCGTACAGAGGGTTTCCACCAGGCCGGTGGCGTCGCTCACGTGGTTGGACACAGTGCCACAGTGACAGGCTTAAAAACACCACGGCAGAGTGTCTCCATGACGACGCTACCTTGTTTCTGGGATCATCAAACAACTGCAGCCGCTCGCTGACGTCCTCCGACGGACTGAGGAGGTCAAACAGCTCCTCGTTGTAGATCTCCAGAAGAGAGACTTTGACGGAGAACTCCGTGCCGTTTTCAGTCAGCTTCTCGAAGATCTGGTGCAGCGTACGGGGGATGATGCCAGCCAGCGGGTCCTGGACAAACAACAGCTGTCAGCGTGGCCCAGCAGCGGCGGCGGCGCGTGCTCACATCCCGACAAACCTCCTCCCAGGTGAACTGGTCATCCGGGCTGCGCTCCCCCTCCATGGTGAAGGTCTTCCCTGTGCCGGTCTGACCGTAGCTGGACCACACGCAGCAGGTTAGCCATCACACCGTGCATGACAGAGAGCATAAAGCATAACTCAAAGTCTGAGTGACATCCTCAATAAGGCCATGGAAAACAAGCATTTTAGGAGCGAGAGAATTGTGAGAAGGTTTCTCACCACACAGGAGTGACAGTTGTATCATGATCTGGAGAATAGACTCTGACTCCGTGACCATGTATTGAGATACAGCAGACAGAAGGCTCAGTTTCAGCCCTAAAGAAAACGACCTGACCATGAAACATTGAATTTCTTACACTTGGTTAACTATCATGTTTAGACATAAGCCGATCATGATGCTGGAGACAAGCTCCAGTAATTATTGTCATCACAAAAGGGTTTCAAGAGGGACTGTCGCGTGTGTACAACACCCATCTCCTGATCATTATCAGCGAAACAGCCACATGTACGGTGGTCACTTTTGTGCATATCGCCCAGCGGTTGGCCATGCAAGCTGTCCACCAGCGTCTCGTCGTCGCAGCCCTACTTTGACTGGCAGCTTCAAGTTGTCCCTCCTCCACTGAGACCGTTCTCAAGCCCAGATGATCAAGAGGAGAACTCACGCAAACACAGTGCAGTTGTAGCCCATGATGACCTCGTCCAGGATGGGACAGACGACGCTTCTGTAAACCTCGATCTGCTTGGCGGCGGCACCGAACACCTGCGGCACAGACCACGCACACACACACAGGCAGGCAGGTTCAGGAGGAGCCTCCCGTCTTCACGTCTCTCTGCTCCAGGAGCACGGGCCTCCTCCACACTCCAGCAGGCTGCGTCACTGTCGCCGCGTTTCTACTCACCATGTCGAAGGAGTAGGTTTTCCTGGAGGCTTTGTCGAGGGGTCCTCCCGTCTTCACCACCACCTCCTTCCTGGCCACGTCACACTCCACCACACCGTGAGACGACTTGTGCTCCATCGTGTTGAAGGGCCTGGAGGCACACGGGGGCATCAGACTCCAGCCAAAGGGCTTGTTCTTCCAAACCACTGCTTATACTGAAGACGTGACCTTGACAATCGCTTCCCTTTGGAGGCCACGTGGACCACCTGGGATGGAGCCGAAGACAAGCTGGTTATGGATTCATGAGGATAATGTACGGCTCTCACTGAAGTGACGCTGAGCCCAGCACAGAACCTGCACCCAAGTGCTCACAGGAGGCAGCAGTGTGGCTGCATGGTCACTGTCTCAGCGGCATGTCATTCATCTGGACAGCTGGCTACTGACTCAGACCATGGCAGCATCAAGGGCTCAAGTCAGCTGCTGATGTTCCAGGTCGTTGGTGAGGGAGGGGATCCTCACACACCTGCTGTCCCAACCATTGACAACAGCACTGTTGACATTCTGGGAGAGGACACTTGTGTCCGGCTTCTTCTGGGAGGGTCTTTTTGGAAACCAAGTGTCTAGTCCCAGAGCTTCACAGTTCTATAGGCAGACTTCATGTGTCTGCTTGTTCCTGTCAACACAAAGACGCCATCTCCTCCTTTTTAAATATGACCTGTTGTTTTGAAAAACCTGGCCCAAAGCATGTTTCACCAGGGCAGAGCGCAGGGAGCCACAGCTTGGAAACCCCACTGCACCCTGGACCAGCTCAGGAGGAGGAGGAGAAGGAAGGTGAGGAGGAGGATGGAGGAGGAGGAGGAGGAGGATGAGAGGAGGAGGAGGAGGAGAGGAGGAGGAAAAAGAGGAGGAGGAGGATGAGAGGAGGAGGAAAAAGAGGAGGAAGGAGGAGGAGGAGGAGGAAGAGGAGGAGGAAGGAGAAGGAGGATGAGAGGAGGAGGAGGAGGAGGAGGAAGAGGAAGATGAGGAAGAAGAGGAGGAAGGAGGAAGAGGAGGAGGAGGAAGAGGAGGAAGAGGAAGAGGAGGAGGAGGGAGAAGAGGAGGATGAGGAAGAGGAGGATGAGGAAGAAGAGGAGGATGAGGAAGAAGAGGAGGAGGAGGAAGAGGAGGAGGTCCAGTCCACGGGACTTCAAAGGTAGCGATTCCTTGGGAGCAGAACTGTCTGTTTTCAGGTGCCTTGGTGTTTTCTACACGTATGTGCACGGTTTGTCTGTTCCGTCGTGCAGAAGTGGCGGGCGGACAGACGGACGGACGGACGGAGCCGTTGGAAACACCGAGCGCATCACGCTGGGCCAAAGGGGTTGGAGAGGTCCGAGTGGTCCGCAGCCTGGAGGCTTCTGTTGCTGCCATCGATGAAGCTCCAGACCTTGGGATCCAATGCAGGGGGCATGGAGCACAGCCACGGCAGACTGTGACTCGGAGTAACGGGAGGTTGTCACCTTCCCGCGGGTCATTCAGGACGTCGCTGTTTCAGAAACAGTTGGGCTTTAAAGCAGAAAGGCGCGGTCACGTGACCCGAGTGCGGCCGTTACCGTGATCTTCAACAGCCCTGACTTGGTCAGTGACGACGCCACCAACAACAGCACTCATCCGCGTCGGTAAGGCGACACCGGGCCCGGGACGTACCTGCATCTGACGACCACCTGGATGTTCCTGCCCTTCTCATCGCGTCTGCCTCCGTGTTGCGCGGCCATGGCCGTGTTTCCTCCCGCAGCGCCACCAACTGCCCAAACAAACCGGCGAGGAGCCGCTCAGACGCAGAAGGTTCCCGCGCACTCAACGCTCCCCAGAAGGCGCGCGCCGTGGCCGTGTGTTCGTCAACAGCCTTCCTACGCTACTGGCGGGCTGACTCGCTGCTGACTCGCTGCTGACTCGCTGTGCGCTAACTGCTCACCGGCTGCACCGCGCCGAAGACTTTGGAACCGCCCGGACACACGGGCGCTTTCAGCCTGAAGGTTTAAATTTGAAACAGAGCCAATCCCAGCAGAGCAGAGGCAGAAGCGGCTGATCCGATTGGTCAAAGCAGCCAGGCACCGCCCAGTGGGAGGAACTAACGTAGTCGGGGCGCTGTGGTTCCGGCAGAGGGCGCTGTTGTCCGCAGGAACACGCTCGTGGTTCCAAAGACTCCATTCAGCTCAGTTCGTTCAGCGTTCGGATGTGTCCGTTGGTGATGTTCTCCGCAGGCACATGCCATGTATTGTTTTTGAATCCCCAAATCTCGACATCACTTGTGAAGGTTTCACTGAGGTGAAGACTCGGCCTCGCACGCACACACCGGGCGCGTGAGCTCGGCGGTGACGTCACTCACTTTGGTCGTTTGAGCTGCTCTTCATGATGAATGACGTGTGGAACCGTGACCGCTGGCCACGCCTCCGTGGCTCTGCACAGGTGGAAGCATGAGGAGCTCCCAGCAGCGGGCCGCTTCTTCACCCGCTCTTCTCACCATCCGCCTGGGCTTTGTTCTCCTGTTGTGAGTCACGTGTGCTCCATGTTCCTCCAGTGACCAGCGGTGAGCGGCCATCCATCTGCCGAGCACTGTCCACCCACTCAGACCCCTGAGGAGGCCGGGGGAGGTGGACCTCTGAGCTCATCATTCAACACGCGCACACACGCTCATGGCCGGTCTTCATGTTTTGTGGGGACCTCTCATCAGCCTCTCCCCAGCCCCTCCGCCTGAGCCCGACCATCCCACACACACCTCACGGCTCACCTGAACCAGGACCCAAGCCCAGTGATGGTGAAGGCTTCATCCTCAAACTGAGCCTGGCACACATGCACGCACGCACGCACGCACGCACCCCTGCCTGCCTCTCTTGTTTCCTCGTAGTTGATGCATTTTGGATCTTGCATCTGGCGACGTTATTCTGAGCAGCATATCAGAGCAGCGTCATGACTCGGCGAGTCTGGCAGGTGAGTTGAGGCCAGGTCAGCGGCTTCTCACTGAGCAAGAAAGCAAACGCAGGCTTGGATTCGTGGCCCCACCACCACCACCAGGGGCTGCACTCTCCTCTTCACAGCGTCTTCATTAGCATCCGACTTGGAGTGCGAGGGAGGACGCAAAGTGAGCGAGAACAATCGGAGCGTTTCTCTCTTTCTCTCACTCCCACTCGGACCCCGGGTGACGGTGACCCTTCGCAGGCCCGACTCTCACACGGCACTCTCTGGGCAGACGGACCAGCGCTCGGCTGCCGCTCCACTCCGGACCCTTGTTCTTTCCCACCATCTCTGCGAGGAGGACCAGGAGTACGGCGACTCGGGGGGACGCTGGACTCTTTCTCTGCTCCATCAACACCAGTGAGTCTTTTTGTCTCCTCAGAGCTGCTTGAGCCAAATGTTTCTCCTCTGAAGACAGAGATGAGTTTGCTCTCAGGAGCAGGTCTTAGAAGGGTCTCTTCTATCGTTTGGTCTCGCTCCTGTGACTTCTGTTAAAGTGGCGCGCAGTTTGAAAATCACTCTTGCCCTCTCAGCGAACTGAGCTGGTGAGAGGCAGGGAGCGGTGAAGGAGAGCGGGTCGGCGTGCCTGTCTGCTCGGGCCAGTCAACTGGGGGTGTAGAGCCCACATAAGAGCCTCGGCTGAGCTGAAGTCCAACGTTTGTGCCGTCGCAGTGACGTTTTGAAAGATTCAGAGAATGAAACACAGTGAGAGCTGAAGGTTTCACCCTTCATGACGATCAACTGACTGGACTGAACAAACACGGATAAAACGGACAGAAACAAGGTGGGGACAAAACGCCGCTCCTCCATTCGTGTCCTGAGGTTTGCAAGGTCAAAGGTGACGGGCATCAGAGGGCAAATAATGCCACAGCGCCGTCTAAAGACTGGGGAAGATCGGGAAGCTTGTTCAGCACTGATGGTGAATATTTCTGATCACTCTGCATCTGGTGTTGAGTTGGAAGACACCAGGAGGATGAACGTGACCAACAGGAAAACAGCCACGGATCACAGCCGCTGCAGCGCAGCTGCCGAGGCTCCCGCGCCGCTCTCACGCTCCTCGCTGCATCCTCTCTGACTGATGCAGCTGCAGGAGGTTCGGCGCCGTCCAGCCCCAGATCAGCCCAGCGCCAGGTGAGGTCGAGGCTTCTGTCCTCAGCTGCTGCTGCTGCTGCTGCTGCAGTGGCAGCGCAGACCTGAGCAGCACCTGCTTCCTGCTCCACCCACAGAGCTTCTGATCCACACCTGACGGGAGGCTCGGCTCGGCTCGGCTCCTCCTGTCCACCGACCCACCTCCATCGCCAGCCGTGGCCATTGTTGTCTTGGGCTTCTGCAGATTTGATAGGGCCGTGAATAGCAGGGGTCAAAGGTCAGAAGGATTTGCCAGGGCAGCAGATGACGCCACTGAAAACCTCCCGGCGTCTCGGAGTCGTTTTTGGGCGGTGAAGCTGAGGGCGGCCGCTGCGGTGTGAGCGTGAAGACAAAGGTCCACATTAGGAGAGAAAACACACAGATGACAGATGATTAATCGGTGTGGTGGGGAGCGCCGCGGCGCCGGACACAAACCCGGACCCCCCCGAGCCGGCGTGGGCGACGCAGCGGCGAGTGTGCTGCGTGAAGGAAGGTTTGCGGTTGCACGACAGATTCGGGCAGAAGAGGCGAGAACTGAGAGTCAGACGTGAGCGAGAGAGAGCGTGTGTGTGCGTGTGGGAGGCGTCACGATATTGGTGTGTGAGCACCGACCAAACCCCCATCTGCCGCGGGGTGGGCGGCCGCCACTCTGCCACAATACACACCAACATTTTTGGAGCCGTGGGCGTTCAAAAGGCCGAGAGAGCCTCGCTCCTCCTGCTCTCTCCCCGCCTCTTTGTTGAGGCCTCATTACCAAAGCCAACTCCTGAGACAATGTTGGCGCAGCAGCGCACCGAGAGTTCTGAAGCCACTGGTCCAGGGGTCAGACATGCTTCGCATCATGGCGCGTCACATGACCAGCCAGCCAGAGGGGAGCCCACCATGTCGGGGCAGGGAGGCCCCACCTCCCAGATCCCAGTCCTCACCGCCGGGACCCCGAAGAGAGCAGTGATGGCGCTGTCGTCGTCCTGACGGAGGTTGCCGTCTATTCCTGGACATTCGGTTCCATGGATCCACAAGTCCATATTTGGTGAATGACGTTCCGGGACACCCGCAGACTCCCTTTAAAACCGTCTCACGCGCTCACCGGGCCCGAGCGAGTGACTCCGTCAGCTGCGGCCGATGACGTCCCTCGGCCGCTCTCCAGCTCTCAGTCAGGCGGCGGCGGCGGCGGCGGCGGCGGCCTGGGACCGCGACCAGGACGCGCGACCTGGCGCAGGTGAAGGCGCCGAGACGCGTCGTGAACCGACGCACCGCGCTGTGTTTGACGCTTGCTTTGCCTTGTCTTCCAGGTGCGTCAGCGGCCAGCAGCCACCTGCCGGCGGTGGCGCGCTGCTTGGCGACTTTACGCGCTCAACTGTGCGCGGACTCGGCGGCGGGAGGAGAGCGGGGCGGCGAGTTCATCCGCAGCCCGACACCGAGTCCAGACAGCCGCTCGGGACAGGACGCCCAGGCAGCGCGGTCCATGGCGCACGGCCAGCCGGACCCCAGCCACATGTACGCGCACTCGCACCCGGCGCCGTCCTACGCCTGCAGCGGCGAGCCCGCGTACCAGGAGCAGGCGGCGGCGGCGGCGGCGGGCTACCTGGCCGCCTCCACCTGCTCCTACCACCCGCCCCCGCCCTACAGCTCCGCCCCCAAAACCCTCAGCATCGTGCCGGACTACGGAGGCTTCTACCCGCAGAGCTGCCAGCGGGACCTGCAGGCGGCTTTTCCCGAGCGGAAGAGCCTGTCTTACCCGCTGGAGCCCCTCAGGGTGGCCCCTCCTCTCACCCCTCTCAACACCATCAGGAACTTCACGCTGGCGGCGCCGCCGGCGGCCACGGAGGGTCCGATGTCGGCGGCCTTCCCCGGCCACCACAACCTCCCCCTGAGACCCATCCTGAGACCCAGAAAGTACCCCAACCGACCCAGCAAGACGCCCGTGCATCAGAGGCCGTACCCGTGTCCCGCAGAGAGCTGCGACCGCCGCTTCTCCAGGTCGGACGAGCTCAGCCGCCACCTGCGCATCCACACGGGTCACAAACCCTTCCAGTGCCGCATCTGCATGCGGAACTTCAGCCGGAGCGACCACCTCACCACCCACATCCGGACCCACACCGGGGAGAAGCCGTTTTCCTGCGACCAGTGCGGCCGGAAGTTCGCCCGCAGCGACGAGCGGAGGCGCCACCTGAAGATCCACCAGCGTCAGAAGGAGAAGCGCAGCTCCGCGTGCTGAGCCCGCGCGCGCGTGGGTGTCGCTGTCTGGGCTGCGGCCCCCTGGCGCGCCGGCCTTTTGTTGTGACGGGAATCAGAACCCTGGGACGGTTCTGCTGGCTCCAGTGGGTCCGGTTCGAGATGCGACTCAGCGAGGCCGTTGCCATTTCTTAGCGTCGGGCTCTTCTGCCTCTCTAGCTTCATGACGTTCCTTTGATAGTGATTAGATTTGATTCGTTACCTTCGGCTGGGAGTCTGTCCCAGCTACACAGGGAGATGTGGAGACCGGAGCGGCTGGAACTGGCCTCCGAGGCCGGTCAGGAAGGGCTGCCGTGGGCCAGGGGAAGAGGGTCCGAGCGCGTGGGAGCTGCTCTCAGGGATCTCGCTCGCGGCTCCTGCCGCTCGGCTGGAGGCGCTCTCTTCACACGTTTCACGCAGTCTGGAAGGTGGGCAGTGTTCCGCCGCGCGCAGGTCATGTGATCAGTCTGAGCCGGCGGTGTGTCCAGTCAGCGGCTCTGCTCCAAGTCTCTGCAGGATGCCAGGGCTGCTGGCGAGTTTGGCTCAGAGCAGTGGATCTCCAGCTTCTCGGAGCCGCGGCTCACGCCTCCTCACCAAAGGTTCCTGGGCCTTAGTCAAACGTTTTGTAGAAAATCCCGTTGAATTTGTGGAAATCTTTAGCAACGGACACTCGGCTGTTTTGCTCCTTGCAGAAACAAATTGCAGAAAGTGTATTTGTTTGAACATGTCTCCAGAAAGGGGCGGGCAATATGGCAAAATATACCATGATTTATTCACTTATTTTAAATAAATTAATCGATTTTGACACAATGCCACGTGTATTTCTGACTCTTCCTTTCTGGTAAATCACTAGTTTGAGGGAATTTCTTACATTCTTCGCCTCAGCTTGCTTCATAGCACATTTGGTTGCTTCTGCATTTAGTTTTTAGCCAACTTTGTTGGTCTATGAAGTGAGACGTCACATTAGCCGTTAGCCCTGTTAGCTCTGTTAGCCCTGTTAGCCTTGTTAGCCCTGTTAGCTCTGTTAGCCCTGTTAGCCCTCTTAGCTCTGGTAGCTCTGTTAGCCCTGTTAGCCTTGTTAGCCCTGTTAGCTCTGTTAGCCCTGTTAGCCCTGTTAGCCTTGTTAGCTCTGTTAGCCCTGTTAGCCTTGTTAGCCCTGTTAGCTCTGTTAGCCCTGTTAGCCCTCTTAGCTCTGGTAGCTCTGTTAGCCCTGTTAGCCTTGTTAGCCCTGTTAGCTCTGTTAGCCCTGTTAGCCCTCTTAGCTCTGGTAGCTCTGTTAGCCCTGTTAGCTCCGCGGCGCAGACCGTCTCAGGAGTCGCGGGTCCATCATTCTGTCGTGAAGGTGAGTGGTCACGTTACAGGCGCATTGTTCTGCAAAAGAGCCACAGAAAACACACGCACGCACACACACACACGAGGTGCGTTCGCTGACCAACACTCCCTGTTTCCAGCGTCCCGTGCATCCTGTCATGTCACGCTGTTGATTCTGGAGTCGTGTGTGTTGGCCAACATTTACAGGTTCACTGGTTGACAGGACCTGACTTTGTTCATCCCACAAACGACAAACGCTTTCTTAGAGCGCCCCCTGTGGCACACACTGGATCAGGTGGGTGCTGGCCTCAGAACCTCAAACTTCATCTCCTCACGCTGGTCCAACAGGCTCCATGTCGCCCGCCTCCGTCTCGGGACAAATGAGGTGAACACGGAGAATACTGTTCCAGAGGAGCGCTCTCCGGGCGGCGGGCTCATGTGATCCATGTGGACAGCAGGGCGAGCCGCAGATGATGTGAAAACATGATGAAGTCAAAACACAGACTTGTGCACCAACAGCAGACCTTTCTGCTGCCAACGCCGGACCTCTGGCCACGCCCCCCTCAGAAGCCACTCCCTCCACTCGTTTGGCTGCCTGAAATCATTCCACAGGATGTTTGGCCGTAAGCCACGTTTGACCTTTGACCTCCGGCCCCAGCGCTGGGGCTCAGGCCACGAAACAGAATGTACAGGGTGGAATTCAAATCCAGGCTCCTTCTGCACGGACGCCTGGGTTTTATTGCTGCACAACAACAATCACAGTCACCAAACTTCACATTGCTGCTTCCCCGCCGCGGGAGGGTCGGGGCCCTGAGCCGGGCCCTCTGAGCAAAGCCACATTCCAAGAGGAGTCCCAACAAGAGCGAGCCCTCCAGCGGAACCAAGGTCCAGTTCGCCTCGCCACCACACACCGCCGCCGGACCCGGCAGTCAGGGCACCGGGGTCCGAAGCCGCCGAGCTGTGACGAGAAGAGGCGCCAGGTCCGGGAGGGTCGGGCAGGGTGAGTCACAGCGCCCCCACGCAAACTCTGGGCCCGGGGTAAGGTTCGGAGCCGCACCAGAACTCGGGCGGCTGCGGGATCTCCATGAGCGTCACCTCCTGGGGCCCGGGGCCCGGGGCCGTCATCAGACGGTAGTAGTGGCAGTCCCGGCCCTGGTCCGGCTCGTAGGGCGGCGCCAGGACGTCCATGAAGGCCGTGGGTCCGTCCACGGCGTCGATCTGGTGCAGGTTGTCCTGCTCCGGGAACAGCACGCAGGCGCCGCTCTCCTCCGTGAACTCGGCCACGGAGCGCAGCACCGCCCGCCGCAGGGCCCCCAGCTGGGCCGGGGCCCGCGGCCGCTCCAGCCGGTCGAAGCAGCTGATCCGGGCCGTCCCGTACAGCACCTTGAGCAGGCCGTGCATGCCCGGGTGGTCGTGCAGGGGGATGGAGGCGCCGCTCCGCAGCAGGAACACGCCCATGCTGAAGCGCTCCGTCTCGCAGATGTGCATGTAGGTGACCGGCGGGGCGCCGGGCTCCGGCGTCGCGCCTCTGCGCCGCGGCACCAGCCGCAGGTCCGCCGCGCGCACTTCCGTCATCAGGCGGCGCAGCTCGCCGTGCTTCTCCGTGAACGCCTTGGCCTCCTCGTGGGCGCGAGCCGTGAAGGTGACGAGGGCCTGCCGCGCGACTCTGTGCACGAGAGAGCTCATGTCGCCGTCGCGTGGCATCATTCCGACCGAGCAGGCTGGAGACGCGGCACGGCCCCGTCACCGGAAGTGCCGTAGCTTCCGCTCGCAGCAGAGATCGTCTGGGCGCAAGAGGGCTCACTGTGACGCCGCACGGCCCGTGACTCCAGCCTTGGCTCCGCCTGTAGAGCGTCGCTCGGTGATGACGATGCTGGCTTCCGCGCGCATCTCACGCTTCGTGGAGGTGAAGAAGGAACGCTATGGCGCTCTGAGCCGTGAGCCCAGAGTGGATTGTTCCGTTTTCATGTGGTCGATGACTCTGGCGCTCCGCGGAACATCCGCGTTACTGCTCTAGTTTCCCACGTGGCGTGTCTCGTGTGTTGTCAGCGCTGGATTTAGCTCATTATTTAGCAGCGTCTTGTGTTGCACGTGTTCACCTGGAGGTATTGGAACCGTGTTGCCAGTGTGGCGCACATTTGATTCACTGTCATCGCTGTTGCTTTCACAGAGACGTGCGGTACATCTGCCCACTCTTGATTTCCCGTTGACCTTTTTAAGACGCCTCACTTGGTCTCTGGGAATGTTTGACTCTCCTCGCCAAACGCCTGGAGTCATACAGCAGGACGTTCACATTCAGGACAGAGGGCCGTCCAGTCCAAACCAGGCTCAGCGGGGAGGAAGCCACTGGCTCCGAGGGCTGGACTGCACTGTCCTGAGAGCCATCACAGCCCTGACACTCCTCGTTGCTCTGACCTTCAGTGGGACACGATCGGAGCAACTGTGGCCTTCAAATGCGTCGACGACCATGAGAGCGAGTGTTTCCGGCCGCCCACCTGCTGGCTGCGCCGCTGCTGCTTCACACTCCTGCTGCGAGGAGCCACATGGCACCAAGTGTGGGACCCAAACTGTGGTCCCTCCACCTCCTTTTCTTTTCTCAGCTTGGTCCTGCCGAGAGCCCACAGCCTCCCCCTCACCATGTGCCGCAGCAGCCGACCCACAGCGCTCAGCCCTGGTCCGGTCCAAGGTTCCGACCCAGCTGATCAGTGAACGTTGAGATCGGCCAACACACACATGCAGGTGCAGGGAAGCAGAGCAGGTGTCAGTCACAAGCTGGCTGAGTGGAAGTTCACAGCTCCACATCAGAGGAGAGCTCCTCCAGTCTTCCATCATGCAGCAGACTGGCGAAGAGGCCCAGGCTGAAACACCTCACTCCATGTGGGGGACTGGCTCTGAAGCGCTGCAGGACAGTAGTGAGAGCCGCCATGATGTGTGCTCCAAGAGTCAGAGCTGGAGAGGCTCAGCCTCTCGCTGGGATCAGACGAGGACGGACAAAACTAGCGCGGTGTTATTTGGTAAAACGGCGCCACCGTGTGGCCATGAATCATAAATGTAGCCTTCCATGTCCGTCACTCATCTGCCACGAAATCCCTCATCGGCAGGTGGATCCACGCACGCGCGTTTGTCTTCCTGTCTGAGTGAGGACTGTCATGAACATCACCCTTTCCCCAGCCTCTCCCCCTGAACCTAACCGTCTCACCTGGCACCTGGCTGGACTGCACCTTGACCCTGAACCAAAGTAAAACCCAGTGATAGTGACTCAGCTGTTTTGTAGTTTTCACCCTCAAACTGCGGCTCGACGCAGTGAGGACCTCATTCTGTTGGTCAAAAACTCACACAGGCCGGGTTGCTTCAGCTTGGCTCCTGTTCCAGCAGCAGGGGCCAGGCCGCTCCTCCGAGGGCCACAGTGGGTGCCGGCTTCTCACCAGGGCAGGGGTCTGACGGCTGCCCTCAGGTGACGGTCCGCTGGGCGCTGACACCGCATTGGTTGACCGGCCTGCGCTTGCTGGGTTGGCTTTAGTGGAAGCCTGGGTTCCAGGGTTACACAGCAGAGCAGAGAGAGGCGGTGCCATCACAGCCCAGGGGAGGGTGGATATGCTGACCCTTTATTTTTGACACACACACACACACAGACAAATAACTCCAGTTCACAGTTTCAGATACAAGTTTACTGACAAGGAGCTTCTGTCTAAAGGCACAAACAGAACGATGAGTCCAGAGCACAGGCTCACGGCAGCCGGGTTGGACCTGGAACAACAAGAGTGAAGACGCACGAGTTCCACCGCTGGCTGTCCCAACACCGGGACCAGAGCAACACACCTGGAGATCCACTTCTCAACAGACGTCAGCATTCGGAAGGGTTTGGAAAACGCTCCGACGAACGGTCCTTTTCATAACAGACACGTGTTCTTGGTTAGGATGTCTACTTTACAGAATGATTTTCCCAAATGTGCTCTCGGCTTCCACGCTGCATTCATGTATCTCCACCACCTTCGTGTCGTTTCTCCCCAGCGTTCTGTTTGGATGGGACCTGATCAGCAGCAAACAAGCCATCAAACTGACCTCTGTGGTGGAACCCCAGCTGCTGGAGACAACTACAGCTCTCGCACAGCCCACCTCATGTCCTGAACATCTACACGCCCCACACTCCGCAACAGAGGGCCACCTGAAGTGGGAAGAAGGCCGGAGGAATCACCAGTGTGGAGCAGAGTTGTCAGGGATGGTTACGTCTCCACTACCCGACACACAGTTGCGTAGAAAATATCAGCCAACACCGTCACAGACAGCAACAACAACGGCGAGTATTTGTACATTCTGGTCAGCGGAACACGCGGCGACCTCTACTGCAGATGAACTGTGGTGACGTGGTTCAGCCGCGACGTCGTGACTGGCAGGGTGCAGACCTGACGTGTTGGCGCCTCAGGTTCTGCCGAAGCTCCGCTGCAGTCAGCCTCATGGCAGCGTCTCACATCAGCTTCATCACAGAGTGGCGCGCTTCATTTGACGGCATGTGAAATGAGTGGCGCTCCCCATGGTCCTGATCCAGTCTTTGAAAGACGCTGTGACATGGTGAGGCGCTGCCTGAGGCTGACAGGCTGCCCTGACCTCCGTGGACCCGCGGGAAGACAGAGCACCAGGTGTCAGGCCTCGCTGCAGCCTGACAGGCAAAGCTAGATCCTGGTCACAGACTGAGCTGAAGCTAAGGACGCACAGGCGTCTGAATGACCACAACATTGAGGTTCGGTGGGCTGGGCGTCTGGGCCAGCAACTCAAACTACACCGAGGAGCGTGATTCTTATTGACAAGAGCATGGACACTGACAACGAGGGGAGGACCTCGGACGAAGCTTGTCCACTCCACCATTCCCTGCGGGTGGAGGACCTGCCCTCTTACATCTCCCTCCCGGATGCCGCACGACAGCCCAACGCTTCGGCTTTGCTCCACTGAACTCTGCTCACAACCACAAAAACATCTGAAGATCAGAAGTCTAATGTGCCGATTTGATGGTTTGAGAGGATGATGACATCATCACGGGTCTAGGCCTCGTACCCTGCCGAGCGGCGCCGCTGCTGGTTCCAGATGTCGTCTCGATGTTCGGGCCTGCAAAAGAGGCGGGACGAGCGGGCCAGTGGATCCCTCTGCTCCCGCTCGCAGCACGGCCTCGGGAGCAAGGGCGCCGCCCCAGACTGGGGTGATGAGTGGCTTCTGTCGTCATGGAGACCAGGCGAGGACAGGTGACCTCCAGCGGACCTGAGTCACAAGACCATGACAGCAAGTCAACATCATGCTCAGGAGAAGAACTCATCAGACCCATTCTGTGAAAGGAGGGTTCAAAAAAGCAGAAATATCTTGCAGAACGCAAGACCAGTCCAGGTTTGTGGAAAATGTAAAACATCGGAGACTTAAGAGGAACATAATGAGAATCGGAGTCTCTAAAGTGGCGCCCGTGATGCCAACCCCACCACTGAGATTCCAGATGGTCTCCCATCATCATTTACATGGAAACCAGTGGTGCACCACCGGTGCCACATGGCTCACCTGCTCTTCATCATCCTCTGGGGTCCGTTGCTCGCTGGCTGGTGCTGCTGAGATTTAAAAAAAAAATGTCAGCATTCACTCACCCTGTGTGTGTGTGTGTGTGTGTGTGTGTGTGTGAGAGTACCTTGTAGTGCACGCACTGCGGCGGGCTGCCGTTGACTTGGTAATACTCCACCAGCCTCTCAGCGAGAGCAATGCGTTGCAGCAGGTTCTCAATGAAACACTGAATCCGAACTTTCCCACAGGTTTCCTGTCTCACTGCAGCTTCCAGGAATTTCTGGATGGTCAGAACCTCCCTGGAAGACAGGAGCTACATGAGTTTGGCTACCCCTCGACCCGAGGAATCAGAGCGCCGGACCTCTCCCGCCTCTCCAGCTCGTTCTCCGAGGCGTTGAGCTGCTCCCTCAGGGCTGCGATCACCATGACGGCGACGTCCACCTGATGACTCAGAGAGCGCTCCCTGTCCGCCACTTGCTGTCTCTCCTGCGCCAAGTGCTGCGAGTGGGCGCGCTGGCACAGCAGCTCCGTGTCCGTCTGCGCCAGCGCCGTGCTGACCCGAGCCAGCCGCCGCTGCATGGTGCTGTCCGCCGCACGCAGGACACCGGCCAGGCGCCGCCTGACCGCAGCCGAGGCCGCCGCCGCCTCCAGGCCGCAGTAGGAGCGCTGCTCTGCAGGGGGCAGGCCACAGCAGACTTTTACACACCAGCATTCTCTTCTGCTTTGTTTCCATATCTGCGTGTAGACATTCACACACGCGTGTGCTTATCCCTTCGCTCACGGCACATGGAATGTGGTAATGTGTGGTAAATTCAGAATCTGAGGGGCTCATTTTGAACCTATGACTTCGGTTGACTCTCTGACTCTCTTATGTCTCTCCATCTCGGAAGAGAACAATGGCTAGTTCGTTAGATTCATGTGTTGTTTGTTGCTCTCGTGAGCACAGAACTCACCGAGCACGTCCACGCTGGGGTCCAGGTCTGGAGGAGGTCCAAGAGGAGCCAGAACAGGAAAGTGGAGCCGGTTCAGGTGGTGGTGCTGACAAATGCCAGACTTTTTACTGGAGGATTTGTTGTCCTCATTTCTGCATCCATCTTCTTCCTCTTGGTCTTCCTCTTCACCTTCCTCCTCCTCTGTACCAACCACCCCCACCTCCTCCTCGTCTTCATGCGTCCCCACCCCTACACTCTGCGTGCGTCTCCTCACAGAGCCGTATGAATGGAGGAAGCTGCTGTCCCTGCTGTCACTGAGTGAGCGCACGTGAGGTGGACGCCAGGCGGCGTGCTGCCCCCTGCGAGTCGGGAGGCTCATGTCTTGCCATGGTATGGCTGTGGTCAGCTGGTCTGGGAGTTTTCCAGTGATGCTGAAGCCATCGGACGAGTGGTACGAGTGCTTGTACTCCAGGTGAGAGCGCAGAGAGGCCAGGCTGTGGAAGCGCTGGTGTTCTCCACAGCGAGGGCAACGAAATGGAAGGTCTGAGCAGGCGGTGGGCTCCGTGATGACCCCACACCACGGGCTGTTCCTCTCCAAGAAAAAGGCTCCAGAACCCCGAGAGCACAGCTTCTGCTGCATGACGCTTCACCACCTTCGCTTCCAACTGTAAGGGGAAAAAGACGCACTGGAGCTCATTCATCGAGGCCAAGTTGCAATATATGAAACAACGATTCCACTGAACTATTGAGGGACACTTCCCTGTGTCAGGGAAGGGCAGTATCTGACATTCAGCAGCTCCTGCGTCACTTCGCCTCAGAGGCTCCCTACTGCAGGGCTACCAAACTGACAGCAATTCAAAACATTTCAAGAAGAATTTCATCTTTTCCTTGTCAGAGTTGACAATGCCAGCTTCCAAATGGTGGCTGCCGGTGAGATATGCCCCGCCCCCATCCCTCCGGACACATGCGTCTTGTCACTTAGGTCCAAGTCTATTCACGAAAGAAAGCGAGGACATTGAAGACGAACGCATTAGACTAAAAGAAATGTCTGTTCATTCAAGCCCTTGCTGACAAGATACAAGCAGAAAAAACTTCTTTGTGACACTCTCAACACGTAACATGTCTGAATCAACATGATGTGATGCACACAAACATATTACAGAAGAGCATTGAACTAATTCTTCATGAATCAATGAGGGGGAACTTTGTCACTATTCCAAAAGCATAACCATTTGTATATTGAGAAGGTATTTTTAAATCAAGGCACGGATCCGAAAGCCACAGGGACTTGTTGTGAAAGAGTTTCGCCTACGACGCCTGCCGAGGAAGGACCGGGAAACATTATACGACAGCTATTGACAGCAAAATATCAGGTGCGTACTTAACGGTTACAATTAACATGTCATGGAACATTAACATTCATTTCATATGATTTATGCATACACACAAGGTACAAATGCGTCTGAACTACATCGCTGACTTCAGTGAAGCAACACTAAAACGACGACAATGTGATACCAAGTGCTCAGACAGCATGACACAAACCCACATGGTCATCGATGAGGACAGGCTTCCATCTCAGTGGAACAGCTCAGTCTTCAGCATTGTTCACCAGCCAACTGTGATGTGAGCTCCACCTGAGGCTTACCGCTTAGCCGGGTAACCAGAGAGGCGGGTAACCAGAGAGGCGGGTAACCAGAGAGGCAGCTCACCAGAGAGGCAGCTAACCAGAGAGGCAGCTAACCAGAGAGGCAGCTAACCAGAGAGGCAGGTAACCAGAGAGGCAGCTAACCAGAGAGGCAGCTAACCAGAGAGGCAGGTAACCAGAGAGGCAGCTAACCAGAGAGCCGGGTAACCAGAGAGGCAGCTAACCAGAGAGGCAGCTAACCAGAGAGGCAGCTAACCAGAGAGGCAGCTAACCAGAGAGGCAGGTAACCAGAGAGGCAGCTAACCAGAGAGGCAGCTAACCAGAGAGGCAGCTAACCAGAGAGCCGGGTAACCAGAGAGGCGGCTAACCAGAGAGGCAGCTAACCAGAGAGCCGGGTAACCAGTTAGCCAGCTAATACACGCTGAATCACCACCGCGGCTGAAGCACCTCGACAGCTCACGCTTACCAACTACTCATCCGCCTCCAATTTCCCCGGGAAGACTCGTCTCTCACGCGCCGTCACTGTCCAGAGGTGACATGTCGCCGATGGAGACCTGCGCGAGCCCGCATGATGTCATTCATTCAAGAGACGCACCGACTGATGACGTCAAGCTCCAGTGCTGCAGCAAGGTGCTTCCGGCACAGCGCTTCTAAACAAGATGTATTTCCGGCTCCGAAATGTGTTTAATGTTACCTTTGCAATAACTTTAATGATGACATGATTATAATGAAAGCACTTAAATGCAGCGGTAAATAAAATGAATTGGCAGAATGCGAATCACGATTTATTTAATTTAGAATTATAAAGTTGTGATGGATGGATTTCATTCAACATTCCTCTGCAAAATTCGGGTCCGTGTTTTTGTTTCATGACAGAGTGAAGCAGTTTGTTCAAGCACCTTGTTCAAAATGAAAAACCAGAGAGTCACATCAGCAAGTAAAGTCCTTTATTTGAAATGAGATGTACTTCAGAAGTGCCCGCCGTTGGATCGCTAAAGTCGGCTGTGGCGTTGAGGTCAGCTGAGCTTCTCGTCCTGGCTGCTCACTCACAGAAGCGCAGTCTCTCTCCCAGTCTCGTGCCTGCCAGCTCCTTCTCGAAGACCTCGTCTAACTTCTCCTTCTGCTCAGATGAGAAGTGGTTCTTCCAGTCTCCCACCTCACCTGTCAGCACAAAGTCCAAATGACCATCTGCAGCCTACACGACACCAAACAATGCTTTGGTCGCTCCCATCTTGTCATAGTTTGAGGTTCGCCCGGGCCGAAGCCCGTCCAACCCTGCTCAGCAGTTGCAGGAACAAGATGTGAATGCAATATGAAGGAGGTGGTCATTATGTTACGGCTGATTGTTGTTGAACATCCTGTGCGGTCTGTATGCTTCCTTCAATCTGCATGAGTTACCAACATCTACCTGTAGGGGGCGCAGTGTTAAGGTGACACGTTGGTGGAGCCGCCGCGTCTGTCTGTCTGTCCGTCTGCCTCGTGCTGCGCTTGACCGCATGGTCGCTCACCCGCCACGCTCAGACATTATGGAGACAGAGAGTTGCGCACCTTTCCGGAAAATAACGCTGGCCATTGTGTGGTGAGTGCTGGCAGCATTTTTCTTCATTGCGCTGAAAGTGCTGTCCTCTGAAACCTTCTGCACCTGCTCTGCTGTCAGGCCGAAGCCAAAGAAGTGGGAGATCTGGCCAATGCCCTCCGTCAGGTTCTGCGGGACACACGAGGCATCTTGGTGACCGGAGCTTCTCCAGCGCTGACATACACAGAACCACAGCCGCCAAACAAACCGGACGCACCTTCTTCAGCTCCTCGTACGTGACAAACAGGACGTTGGGGTCGTCCATCTGGTTGTTCCAGGCCTGAGCGTGGTGGAAGTAGGAGCCCCAGGGCACTGCTCACGACAAGAACATTCTCCATCAGCTTCTCTACACTTCAGCTGGTACCGGAGGAGCCACCCACCGTCCCCTGACATGAAATCAGAGTAGAAGGAGTCCCAGGTCTGGGAGGGGAGGGCTGGGTTGTTGTTGGAGAAGTGGTAGTAGGAAACCAAAGTGTCTTTGGGGTTCCTGAAGATCACCAGCATCTGTCAGATGGCGACGGCAGATCTCAGCACCAGAACAGGAGAGCTTGAGTTTGGATACCGACTTTTGTTTTCTTCCTGAAGAAGTCCCGGGGAATGTTGTCAGGATGAAGATGAGTTCCCAGGATCCTAGGAGATGGAGCCTGGTCCAAGGACTGGTGGGGAGAGACAGTGACTTCATCAGAATGGTTATTATTTTACGTTTATTTTTATCCACATCTGCTGGCATGTATGAGAAGGTCAGGCTGGTGGTCAGAGTGGCACATATGACTCTGTCAGTCTGGACACAGAAGGTGAGGGGGCTGCGCCGTGTCACCACTCATGGCATGGACAGACCTTCAGCGCCGCTGGCCCAAAGAACTCGATCAGTGGAGGTCCTTGCTTCTCTCTCTTCTCTCCTGTCGCCTCACTCACAAGCTTGTTCAGGACCCCCACCATCCAGTTGAATCCTGCTCAGAGAAAGAGAAAGAAGAGAAAGAAGAAGACTCAGAATCAGAGGGTGGTGGAGAACAGAGCACCTGAGGGAGGTCCGGTGGCAGTGTTGGGCCCCGGGTGGACGGATGCCAACACCTGCAGGAGCCTGTCCTCACACGTCCTTGTGACTCCAGCTGGGACGGGCTTCTCTTATCTCCCTCTGAGAGACATTATCTCACCTGTCTACATTTCTCTCTCTCCACCAGCCGGTGCTGCCGGCACCAGTCACCTTCACCCTGGACTTGCGGGTGTGTCCCATCTTGCACCACTGGAATGACTTTCACTTGTCTTCTGGGTGTGAGAACACAGAACCAATCTCTGTCCAGTGCGGTTCCTGCCTGGGCTCCTTCCACTCAGTCAGGTCCAGACTGAAGGTCTCGCTCCCATACGGGCTCCCGGGGGCCGGAGGGAGAGGGTGTCCAGTCCCTGAAGGCCCTCACATGGACCGAGAAGAGCCAGTGAGGCTCGGGTAGGTCAGACACACGTGAGGGCTCGACCATTTTCTGGGCGTGGCATTGAGCCTTACTCTGCCGATGGAACGCTCCTTCAATTCTTGTCCGTTAAGGTGGATGAATCATCATCGACAATAGCATCTGACCTGTCTGCCACCTCCTGGTGCTGTTTGATTTATGCCCATCACTGCTATCACGTCAATAAAGCGAAGGCGGGCGGCAGTAAAACTTTGACCCGCATGTGATCCAACGTTACTGTGCGCACGGGTCAGTCCGAAGAAAGCGGCGCAGCCTCGGTCCTCGGTTCTGACCCCGGTGTGGACTCGCTCCGTGGCTCACGTGAGGTTCCCGCTGCTGAACTGCTGTGACTCCTGCCCTACAAGTCCTTAGATTGGTGCTCATTAAAAGAGTGGAGGCCTTATCTGGCCAGAGCTTTACTGTCAACAAACCTTCAATTCAATAGCTGCAGCCTGATAACACGGAGGAGCAGGCATGAAAGCAAAGGCCGCGTCCAGCAGGCGCTTTAGGTCAGACTCCCGTCCCAACCCACAGCTTTCTCTGCTCCTTCACCTGGCACATCCGTTGAGCACTACTGCACCACAAACATCTTCTGCAGGGACACGCTCTGGTCTCGGCTTCCCTGGGACGATGACTGGCAGACTGGACCGTGGTCCGAAGGTAGGGACTGGTTCACTCCGCTCCTCAGTGTCATGAAAGTCCCATGTGTTTCTCACTGGCATTACTGCACTCTTACCGCGACACAATGGGCATCGGCAGAGAGTCAAAGAGAGGAATGTGAGTCAGTTCTGCATGTCGTAGGCAGGTGGGGACCAAGGTGAGGCAGAACTGCAGGACATCTGTTTTAAACGTGCTTCTAGATTTCATGAAGACGGAGGGTGCAAACTGACAGCTGGGGAGTTCAACCCGACCACTGGCTCCTCTGCCTCCACCTGCCTGATCTCACAGAACCTTCATCAAGTGTCAGGAGCTTCACTGGAGGCGGCCGTGACCCCTACAGTAGATGTCTCGCTCTTCACCACTACGTTTCCTAACAAACACAAGCACAATCCCTGGCTGCGGCTTGACTCGGGCTGCCGCCTGTGTCTCGGCTCGTAAACCTCGACAGCCCAATCCCGTCTGCTGCTGACAAAGATCAAAGGTCCCTCACCACACTTGGGGTAAGCCACCAGTAGGACATCATCTGCTCGAGCCTCCAGCGTCTCCAAGGCTTTCAGGTGCTCTTCTGGACACAGCGTGATGGGGTACAGAACACCCTGGTACCGGTACAGCTTTTCCTCGTCCTTCATGTCCTGGGCCTTCTGGACCGTCGAAATGAGGTTGTCCATGACGGGAGCCAAAGAATTCAGCGGTGGCTTGTGCAGAAACGTGCAACTCTGACTGTGAGTTCCACAGCGACGTGCTGTAGTGAAAGGCAGCCACAGGCCCCTCCTTCTCAGACAGACGCCTGACCAATGCTCTCGACAGTCTTCAGCTGAGGGGTGTGGCAGAACCTGTTCCACTTTCTCTCTTCGCAGTGATTTTCACCTCACTCTCTGCTGGTGACCTGCAAGGGGAGAGACAGACATCAGAGAGGCGCCTGCAGCTTCTGCTCACACTGAGTTGGTCTCATTCTGCGACTTCCTGTCTGCCCTCCAATCAACTGTGCCTGTGTGCCGCCGGGGGAGTGTGTGTGTGTGTGGGGGGGGGTTCCTGTGCACCAGATGGAACCCACTTTTGTTCTCATCCTGGACATTCTGGGTTTTCCTTTGTCTTCTGGTTCTGCTCTTTTGGGTCAGATTACATTCCTGCTCTGTCTCTTGTGACCTTTCCATCAACTGCTGGGAGCCCACTCTTTATCTGGGGCCCTGCTCTGGGGGCCCCTCGCTGAACTGGGAGGCCCTGCTCTGGGGGTTCCAGAGATAAGTGCCGGTGCCACACACACATACAGTATGCACACGTGTGTTCTTATGTTTTGGTGGGACATTTCACGAAGATAGTGGAGTATAAATCAGGCCAAACACACACACGCTCTCTCTCGCTCGGGTGCCTTCCTTTTGGTCCAGCAGGGGGCGGTGTTTTATTTGTGGGAGCGGAAAACACAAGGACGGTGAGCCGGAAGTCAAACATGGCGACGGACGGGATGATGTCCACGTCTGCGGCTCTAGCTTACTACA
Organism: Synchiropus splendidus; assembly: GCF_027744825.2. Classification (NCBI taxonomy): domain Eukaryota; kingdom Metazoa; phylum Chordata; class Actinopteri; order Syngnathiformes; family Callionymidae; genus Synchiropus; species Synchiropus splendidus. The sequence continues at coordinate 25,469,906 of NC_071342.1, read as the reverse complement.
ATGCTGGGGATTTTTACCCCAGAAAGTTCGGATCCAAACCAGACGTCGTGCCATCCGGGGTGACGGAGAGGAAAGTCGGGCCGCTGGATAAACCGGACATGGTGTCCGTGGACGTCATCTACGGAAACCACTCAGGTTTGTTTTGCTAACGGCTAACGACGTTGTTGTTTAGGCGAGAACGCAGAGTGGCGACACGTAGAAGCCGCGTCACTGGCGATGTGAACGCATTGCTGTTCAAGTCCCACCGAGCGCGACTCGTCGCTAAGTGATGTGATCTTGAGTCAGTCTTGCAGAAGCGTCCTGGCGGGCCGCCGCCCAACATCTGGTGTAGTGGTTGTTGACGTGACTGCGTGACTGTCTTCGTGCAGACGTCGCAGTGCACCGGAAGAAGCACGAGCAGGACACCTACGTGCTGGTGAGTGTGTTGAACTTGTGACCGGGGTGTGTTTCCGGGGCTCTCGACAGTGCTGCGACACGAAGCCACTCGTCAGCAGCGAGGGCACCACCGTCAGCCCTCTGCACACGCTTGGCCTTGGACTGGCCTGCCGCGACTATGGCAAGTCCACCAAAACGGTGTGAAAGACGAACGATGTGCGGAATTCTCCTGAAAGAAAACGGAAGAAAATAATCACTGATCGAAGATAGAAAACGATTTGGTGCAGTGTCGCCCTGTGGTTGTGTTTTGCTGTGCAAAGTGAGCTGAATCAAAGGCGGAAATGGACACCTCCACTTTAACACAATCGTAAGAACTCGAGTCCTGGACAATTTTAGTCCCCTGGAGCACATTTGGTTTGACTGATCAGCCATGGCTGTCCCTTAATTGTTTTTATTTTATGATGTGAACCACAGAACAAATTGGCATAGAAAACAATGCAGCAAAACCTCTCCAAACTCAAGTCACATGACAGATGAGCCCTCCGAGGCACCACTGTATATTTTCTGTTTTAAGTGACTGCAATACGCTGAATGGCCACGTGGTGGTAGTGTGAATTCACTCAGGCTGCCTACTTCGTGGTTGCGCTGTAATTCCACGTCCGTGAGTTATGTTCGATTGTGATTCCTTGCAGGGAACCATTCATCCTTTCAGGAAGACCCACAGGTCCATTTTTGGAAAGCTCCTGCAGGAATTCCGGCTGGTGTCCTCTGATAGACGAGTGAGTGTGCCATCATTTTCTTGTCTGTCTCCGAAGTTGTCAAAATTGGATCTGTGGTGTGGTCAGCTCTCAATAATCTCATTATGGTGTAATCTGGTTATATTCTTTGTCTTATTAAGAGACAAACCAAAACACCCTGCGTTGATCCTGTTTCCTTAGTGGGTCACAGTGTTCTGGTGGAAGACCTCGCGTCAGAGTCCGGTGTTCACAGTGTTCACGCAGGATGAGTGTTTCTTTCCTGTTATCGTTCATCCATCACCACCATGACAGTGGTTTTTATTACCTTTTGAGTTGTGTTTGAAGCAGAACAGCGTTGAAATGCACTAAATGAAGATGTCGCTTCCCAAGCAAAGATGCTGCTTGACAACAGTGCAATACACACACATTCTGGAAGCATTTTGGACTGTAGTGTTTGGAAAGCAAGCAAGTCAAGATATCTAAAGTCCATGCGTGAACCATGTGTATAACTCTGTAACGTATTTCAAAGAGAGATGGATTTGGTTTTAAAAAAGGCCTTGGCCTTCTCATAGGCGAAGAGTCACTGATGGAGTGAGAGAGTGGCTAATGCAGGAGAGGGCACCGCAATGCTATTCTGCTTTGGCTTTTCTCTCTTCACTGGAGGTTGTTTCACTGGGCTCTTGGGACCATACATAGAAGGAGGGCGCCTCTTTTTGCTTCCCAAGGAAGTTGGTGACCTTCTTGTGTGTTGCTCCTCTGTGACATCCCCAATGTTCCCTACCTGGTCAGTCATTGGAGTTCAATTCCAAGACCTAAACCTGGCCCTCTTTGGATTCGAGCATCGTCTGTGGTTAGTGTCTCTTTCACTCTGCAACAGTTCTGATGATGAACTTCCAGTGGCTCCAGAGAGCACGTCCAGTGCTCTCCTTCCGCTCCATCACTCTATCGTCCTTCCCTCACATCTCTCTGACCTACAGTGTGGCTGTGTGACTCTAATGTCATCGGGCACAGCTGTTGCGGGGGGTCTCTTTCCTAATCATGGCGGTGGAAAGACGCGGCCCGACCTCTGGTCTCTCCTCTACGTGCTGCACGCTGGCAGACGGGGGCAGCAGAGCATCAGGGTTTAATATCTGCACTCAGCAGGGATGGGTGGGGGATGTTTTGGGCCAAGCACTGCTTCTGTTTGCACACACTGATGAAAGCATCCATGCAAACACACACACACACACACACGCACACACACACAGGAAAGGTCTCCCATGCCTGTCGCTGGCTAGTGTTGTCACCAGACGCCGCATCGCTGTCATAACACAGCACACCACAGTAATTGTAGATTTCACAGCACTCTGCGCTCCCCAGTACGCCGAATGACTCCAACACGATGTGACAGGTCAAGACCCACGCCAGCGCTCATGTCCATACACACACACACACACTTGCCTTGCTTGTTCTTCTCCTTGTTCCCTTCCCTGTGTTGTTGGCCTTCAACACATGAAAACACCCTCCCAACATCTCCCTCTTTGTGCTCACTGGTTGTTGTTTTTTTCCCCATTTCACATTCTGCTGAGCTCATCTTTGGTCTCATGGACCCCCAGAAGTCCAATGAAAATGCCACCTAGTGGTCCAAGTAGCATCACGCTGTGCATAACTTTTAGATTAGATAACTAGCGACCATATTGGCATAATGATAATAGTCACTTTTTTCTGTCCGCTCTTGCCACAACATGAGCTTCCTGTTCTGAGATCCTCTTTTCCTATGTTGTGGAGGTCTGAAGTTGGGATGATGTCACGCTGAAGTGTCCCTCCTCCGCGTGTCACAGACTGCTCTACCGCGGGATGGTTTCCCAAGAAGGAGCACAAATATTCAGATTGCCGCACTTTTCATGGGAAGGTTGCGATGCACTCAGCACGCACGTTAGCTTACGCAGGGTTGACCAATGAGGCCCCTGCAGGGAGCTCAGTGTTACATTAGTCAATGAGAAGGAGTGCGGATGTGTTCAATGGCATTTTTGGCAGGAGAGCGAATGGAATGTACACAATTGAGAAGCTTTGCTCTGAGAAGTCTGAACGCCATCATCAATTTAGAATCTCAAGTTGTGTCTCCGGCCTTGCTCGACACTCTTGGCTTTCACTGCAGCTTCATTATTTTCTAGAAAGCAGCCATGACAGCCGGGTGTTTCGAAGCTCCTGTGTTATTTAAAATTGGAATCACTGGGAGCAGCTCGCTGAAATGTCGGCGGCTGGATCCTCCCTTGTGGCGAAAACACACATCTGCTCCTTGCTTTAATGCAGCATCATCTGAGACCCATGTTTCCTCAACCCTATTTTGGTTATGATTAATTGAGTACATTTGGGGAAAATATTGTCTGGCTACATTTCTGTGATGAGTGGCATCTCTGTCTCCGTGCACACGTGGCCTGTGAGCGCGACCTTCCCGTCAGCTGGTGTCTCTGTGACAAACCGATTCCGACGGCAGCAACAAGCTCGGGATAGCGAGGTCCCGGGGAGAGCCTGTGGACCGTCGGGCCGGAGGCTCTGCCCGTATCTCATTCTGGGACTTGAACCCAAGAGCTCAGAGCTCAGATGTGGTTGGCATGTAGACAAGATGACTTCTGTCTGGCTGCCCAGCATTGACGGCGAGAGCTGCTGAAGCTGGTGCAACCAAGTGGCTCGTACGTGGCTGCAGCTGAAAACCTTCCTCAGAGCAAGTCCAAGTTCCATCCAGACAGCATTATTGATGATCTGAATCTTACCAGTCATGAGGCGCACCATCTGCCTGTCTCAGTCGTCCGAACCTGCTTCACGTCTGCAAACAAACACACGCAGGCCGTATGTTGTGAAGTGATCCAACCCTTGTAGGGCCCAGCTTAGTCCAATTCCCACCTGGGTTCTATGGGTTTTCCACACAAGGAAAGCTCTTTCCATGTGTGACCCGCACTGATGACACTTGGTTCTACTACTGAGGAAGTCAACCACTCGTTAAGGGGGGAGAGTGTGACTTGTAAACTCCCTGCACCCATGGGTGAGCGCAACATTGGACCTGTAAACACCAAACTAGGTGCAGTGATTCTCTTCTTGTCAACTCACTATCAACCCTTCCCCTGTCCTGCGAGCACCTACAACTGGGTTTCCCACCTGCCGACCCAGGTGCCGGTGTCCCGTGTGTTACACATGCTATCGATCAGGTGACCCCCAAACCCAACAAAACTGTGAGTCCAGGAACCGAGAGCATTTCTCACAATGGGACTTTGGTTGTCTCTTTTCAGTCTTGGAGGATTTTGCTGTTTGGGACCCTGAACGTGATCTGCACCGGCTGTCTGCTCATGTGGTGCAGCTCCACCAACAGCATGGGTGAGTGAACGCACGTGCACACTCAGACCGTGAGTCAGGTTTCCCACTCACAAAGACTGTGAGCAGTCAAATCCCTGAAGATGAGCTCATCTGATCAGTGTTTTAGATTTAAAATGTGCAATGCTTTGTTAGTACTCTGAGAGTCTGTTTGTTCACTGGAAATGAGTCTCATGTAATGTTGGTATTCTGCCACATGGCTTCGACATACATACGACATACTCACTCCTGCCAGAGAAAGGACCATCTTGCAACCCTAACCCCCTCGCTGTGGCAGCACACATTCAGAAAGCAGCAGCGTCGGGTGTCGCACAGACAGGAAGTTTATGACTGACTTATTGAACCAACAGGGAAAGGTGACTCCACTGTCAATAGTCGGCCACAGTGAGAACAACAGAGACGGCGACGCAGCCTGAACAGTGCCACTCATGTTACCCCCCCGATCGTTACTTGAAATGCATGGGTTCAATTCCAGGCTGGTCACAGCTGGTGTGGATGGTTGCTCCACGCTGTTGAGTCAGTGGCGTCCTCAGCCCGTGTGTTTTGATGTAGAAGTGGAGTGGTGCCAGTCATGTTGCCACGCTGGAAACGCACAACTCAAACCAGCGCCTTGCAGGAATGATTCACCCTTCTTCACTCACAAACAGGCTGCTGTGGAAATGCATCTAATGCTGCTGATCATTTCCTCCACCCATGATGTGCTTCCTCAGATGATTGTCTCTAACCAGTGGGAAGCCGTGTTTGAAAGATCCTGGTCCAGAAAAGCTCCGTGTGCGGAGTGAGGGTTCTTTCATCCCCCGGCACTAGTTTGCCTTTTGGATTTCACTCTGGACCAGTGTGGACCAGGTGGAGGGACACACTGGAACAGTCCATCTTGATATGAAATGATGGCGCTTCGTTCCCCGCTCGTGATGGCGCTGCCTTCATACACCTGATGTCATTGTTGCTCTCTGAACCATCTTTCCTAAACTGATGACCTTTCCTGCAATAATCCTATCACAATAAATGCCAAGGAGATTTGAGTGGAAACAAGCCATAAAGTACTGGCATTTGACTCTTTTCTCACTGTGAGGATGTGAAACTCTGGTTGTTGAAGTTCCCCCTGGTGTGTGACGGTCCATGTGGGCCAGAGTGGCTTTGCTCTGAGAGTGTTCTGATGAGCCGCCTGTCACTCCACCCTCTGATTGGTATTGCTGACCTTGCATAAGCATCTAATATGACTCTTTTCAAGGTAGTTGGGCAAAATATTTTGAGCGCCATCTGCAGGCATGGTCATTAGTCGGTCAGTTAGGGCAGGGTGTTTCCGTCCGAAGCCTCCAGTGGGCTTTAGCATTCAGTTGAAGTGATGCGTAACCCACATACTCATGCGCCTCCAGTCACCCCCCCCCCCCGGCACATGTCCATACCATGTTCTAGAGGAGGCAGGCAAAGCCACGTATGTACATAGTGTACACACAGACGGACACGCCTCCCTGGCCCCATTATCTCATGACCAACAGCTTAGGAGACTCGTATGTACACATTCTATACTGCGCGCGCACACACACACACACACACACACACACACTCGGGGCCTCGCTGCATGTGCTGAGGCGGTTAACCCTTGTTTGACCCACGTATCGTCAAAGAGATAATCAGAGTTGCGGACCCACGTTGCTGTGTGTGCGCTACTTTACATATTGTGTCTGTCTGTGTCTGTTCCTGTGAATCTTCAACTCTGCTTCTGTTGCTGTTGTAGTTCCATTGCTGCAATGTGTCTTTCAACACCATCAACTCAGTGGCTTGTTCCGCTTATTTCTCAGCCTTTTAAATCCTATTGTTATTATTATTATTGTTTTTGACTGGTTTGTTGCAGGAATTTGTTGGTGTTGATTCGTGCTTTTGTCCAGTTGAAACTGGTGGTTCGGGTTGGAAGCGCTCCCTCGTCAGAAAGCGAGTGAGGATGAGAAGTTCCCGAACTCTTCCCACAGAATCTGTGAACTGTATTTGAGATTCCGACATCAGTGCATGTTTAGAAACACCTTTTTCTAAAGCCTGCGCCCTCAGCAACTCAAATGACTGAATTCATTGAATGCATTTCAGTGCAGTAGTGAAGGTGTCCTGCAGGCCGTGCAGCTTCTGTGCCTGGCTCACTGTGCTGGTGTGAGCGTGTGGTTTTGAAGGGACCGATATTCCCTGCTCCATCAGATCTGCACTCCAGGAAAACACATGCTGTGCCACGCAGCGGCGCACACACACACACACACACACAGAGTTCATGAATGGCATGACCCATTTCTCACGAGCAGATAACCTTTGGTGCCTGATATTTTCTGTTGGTTTCAGTGGACACAGGCTGAATGATTATTTATGCAATAATGTATGGCACAACAGTGCTCCGATGGAAGGTGTTGGGCTCTGCATTGCTGTGTGCGTGCGTGCGTGCGTGCGTGCGTGCGCAGGGGATGTGTTGCGGTGCATCTCAGGTCCGTGCTCCTCCACAGACTCAAAGCAACAAGAGCGGAATAACACACACCCAGTGGCTGCGCTCACATTGATCAGAATGGGTGTGTGAGAGACACCCCACTGATGCAGTGGGTGGAGTTTAGGGCTCAGTCTCTTTGTAGATTGCTGTTTAAGCGGAGTTGCTGCGATGTTGGTGAAACATAATCTGATGACTCTCCAAAAGTGTGGTTCCTATATGTATGTGTTCCTGTATCAAATTGTGCAGTGTTTATCAGTGTGTTGGCTTTCAGTCCCGATGCAGTTCAGTCAGCTATATGTTTCCACTCTGCACACACACACACACACGCACGTTTGTATTGCTCCCCCTGTGGGGACATTGTGAGGTTTCTCATTGCCGTCACCCCTTCCCCAGCCTCTCACCCCAAACCTGACCCTCCACAACACATGGCTCACCTGAACCTGAACTGAAACCTATTTAAATCACCCAGTTATTTCATCCTCAAATTGAGGCTTGGATCGGTGGGGGGCGGGCAAAAGGTCCCCACAAAGACATAAGGTCCCTACAAGGGTAGTGTTTTGTCAAGAATTGGTCCCCACAAGGCCCTATGAACACACACACACACACACACACACACACACACACACACACGCGTCATGACTTTCACGACCGAGTCTCACTTCCACTGGCTGCCATTGCCGCGTGCTCCCAGCTCGCCTCACCGTCTCACATCATGATGAAAGAGCTAACAGTTAGCATGGCGGTTAACATGGAAGCAGTATCTTGTTCCTAATAGAAAGACGGGATTCAGTGTCAATATGATTGGTTTAAACATGCATGGTGTCAGAGTACGACAGCGCTACACTCACTGGTGAGATCATTGAAGCAACTGTAAGTCAAACCCTTGTTCAGAATAGCTGCTAACAGACGATAGGTTCGTCTAAAGAGTCTTAGTCTTAGTGGATTGGTCCATAACGAAAACCCTCTGTGGTTGCAGCCCTGAAGTGCTGACGCTCTATTTTCATATGAATTGATGGCAAAATTCCGATTCCTTTGCTCTTCAATCACTTCAGAATGATTTGAACAATAATGTTCATCAGTCTGTTTGTGAATCACATCCAGAGTGTGTGAGACTGTGTGAAACTGGACTCCAGCTGTTTTTGGCCAAAAGCAGTGGAGAGAAACCAGGTCAAGTGTTTCCTCCACAGATGAGTGTGCACCGTTCAACCCATCGCTCTGCTTCCTCATGAAGGGAAATCTTCACTCAGCCGTTCTGCCATGACTTGGCTGATCCTCACTCGGGTGGCAAGTCATTCTATAACTCGATTGACAGTTGATTCATGACAAAGTGCCAAAGTGCATGGATTTATGAAGAAAATGCCCTTATTCTTCTTCTCACCGCCCAAGGACATGACGCCATCACAAGTTTCCCTTCCACGGCCACCGGCCTTCCATTCACCGTCTCAGCAGCCTCCATTCTCGTCAGACTCCAGGGTGACGTGACCTTCCTCGACTCTGACTCCCTGATGCTTCTGAATCCAAAATATCCCCGGCTGACCACGGTCACTTCCTCACTTCTCACGACACTAAAGCTGTCCTGAATTTAAGCTCCCAGTTTCCTGTCATTTCTTTACATAGTTTTCACTAATCGACCATAACATTATGACCACCTTCCCGGCTACTTCACTGTTGACTTCTGGACCATCATGCTGGTGAATTGGGCTTCATTGCTGTAACAGCTCAGAGTTATTGTTTTGTTTATCGGTGTGCGATTTTACCTTTCACAATTGAGTTGTAAGTACATTACACTTCTTAACGTTTTAAGACGTGGAAATGTTTATGAACAAAATATTTCCGTGCCTCTGCCTTCCTTCTAAACTTTGTTGCTTTAAAGATTTATTTTTGTTTTGTCTTTATATTTGTTGGCAAACAATCATCAAAGGGCTGATTGGCATTTTGTGACCAACTGTCAGCACAGTGGAGATGAAGCCAGAGTGAGGGTGAGGTAAACTTGCCTGGGAATTCAGTGGCAGCTGCCAGAGACACGTTAAACCGGGCACAGAGGCTGCTCCCCACCTCTGTGCCTGGATGCGCTGACCCTCGGTGGGACCCCCCACTGTGAAGAAATCAATGTAACCCTATCTCTGGAATAAAGCTCTGATCAACAAAGCAAAAGGCCAGCGTGCCAGGGGTGGGGGCGGGGGGCTTCAGCCGTGCTTCGTCCTCTGGATCAATGAACTCCTTCGTTGCTGTGATAACTGAATGTGTGTCGGCTGGGATTGGTCACCATCACCAAGAGACGCTGGGGCTGGTCCAGGACACCTTTCATGTGTTGCAGATTCTACAACTCTAAAGCAACCTTTGAATGTGTTGTGGTTCATGCAGATCCATGTTTGTGTCTCCTGTGCACATGGTGTTCAGTGTGTTTGTTTGCATGCATGTGTGTTCAGAAGTGTCGAGTCATGTTTCTTGCTTGTTGGTCACCAGTGTCTGTGTATCAGTCCCCCCGCTCCCCACCCCCCGATCATTCAATCCTTTCCTCTGGGATCTTACTCACCGCAGCAGTTGAGGCGTTCAATAGAAGCTTTTAGTTTTCAGTCAGCAATACACCAAGATGACCTGACATCACACACCCGTGTGCGTATGCCTTCCTACTGCTCAGCTTACTGTTAACCAGAGACGGTTGGCTGTGGTTTGCACTTCCTGTCCCAAGCCTTCACGCAGAGTCTGAGTCAGGAATAATGCAGCGTCGATTCATTTTGTGACGGGTTTGCTGCCAAATCATGACATGGTCTGTGCATGGAGCTGGTGTTGGTGTGTTCAGTGTGATGAGCCTGAGCACAGGGACAGAAGCAATTGGGAAACCCAGTGTGGATGCATTTTGCTGGATATGGGAAAAACTCTGTCCACTTCTTGTGGGTAGCAGAGGGTCGATGGAAAAGGGCAAGCCAGTAGTGGCGAACCAAGAAATGGCAGCTGGAGGAGGATGCTTAAATGAAGGAGAGAAAGGGAGCGTTTGAAACCTCTTAAAATGCTGAGTGATGAACGCAAGAATAGCCAATATCTGATGCTGCTGATGTGAGTGCAAGTCCTCCGCTTCGTCTGTGTTGGATGATTTGGGGGCTTTTTCCTTGGCTGGTTCTTCTGTTCTGGCGTCCAGAAGGAAGTGAGCGGCGCCGTATTTTGGCTATGTTTCTGTAGCACACTGGAGATTTAGCAAGGTTGAAATGAGAACACTGTGTTCCAGAGACGAGTAGTGTCCTGTCTGGTGTGTTGGTTTCTCTGGTATCACACACGTGTCCTCTGGGTGTCAGTGTTTGTAAGCAGGAGATTTATAAGAAAGCTGAACCCTGTGTGTGCGTGCGTGCGTGCGGTCAGTGTAAGCCCATCTGAGCTGTGTGATGTGAAACTTCAGTCTATGTATTGACCGGCTCCGCTCTGTGTCAGGGTCATTGTGATGTCAGCACTTGTATTATTATTGCCTTTATTGTCTGGTCCTCTGAATTCAACACAACAGAGTGACATCAAAACCCATCGATCGGGTGAGAAGATCTGATGACACTCAACAAATGCACCAATCCAACATCGAGTGAAAAGCACATTTTGGTCCTCAGTAAGATTGGAATGAAATCAATTTTCACTGTTAATGATTTGGATTCAGCTGAGCAGGACGGAGGCGGTGGCGAGGGTTGGTGACGGAATTCAGAAATGGCGGCTCCTGCATCTTTGCTGGACACGCAGTCAGGAGGATATTTTTCATGTCTGTCTGATAAACATGAAACTTTAATGAGGTGGATGTCACATGATGCCGAGGAGACGTGTTGTCCAGCTGGGTGATTCATCAACGATCCCGTGTCCAGCTCTGATATTGATGTTTTTGTCCATGAGGGTTTAGGTTCACCGGAGTTAAACAGGTCATGAGAAACTGCAGGTGCTTGTAAGGTTCCTCAAGCCTGGTCCTCCTGTCTCTCTGTCAGTCGCTATGATTTGTTTGTCTTCCAAGGCAGTGGCTTATCGGTAGATGATATTTCACTGTCCAAGTCATAATAGGCTTCACTTGGGTGAACGTCTGTCATCACTGCCGTGCAGTCGCCTACTGATGTTATTTTGTCAGTCAGGGGTCAATAATAATGTTGCCACTCTCTGTACACATCATGGATAAGTGATGTCTGATGCTTTTTTTTTATGAGATTCAGGTCACTGCCTGTGGAAGCCACGGGGAGCTGCTGGCACCTGCCCCCCAATTCTGTGGAGACCATCGTTCTAGTAACCAAGGGCTACCTGTAAAGACTTCCATGAACTAAGAGGCTGCCAGAGTGTTTGGGAGGAGCGTCAGCATCATGTGAGGGTAGCGCAGGACGTGTATGAGGACAGTGAGGAGTGACCGGGGTGAGAGGAGGGGCGCACCAGGGACCAGCTCTCAGCCCATTCTGGGTTTCGATTGCCATGGACAGACTGACGGCTGAGTGATGACATAGTGACATGATCTGTGGTCTGAGAGGATGAATGGATGGCTTGGATGATACCAGGTGCAAAGGTTGCCATGGATAAAGCACCTCGTTGCACAGTGTTCCACGAGGATACCAGGTCTTCCAATGTATGGCCTCTCTGTGCTGTCCCCCTGACTGTCCTGTCTCTGTCTGTCCGCCTCCATCTGTCTGTCTGTCTTTCACTCAGGCTCTTGACCTCTCCCTCTCTCTCTCCCTCCCTCCCTCTCTCCCTCTCTCTCTCTCCCTCTCTCTCTCCCTCCCTCCCTCTCTCCCTCCCTCTTTATCTCCCTCTCTCTCTCTCTCTCCCTCTCTCTCTCTCTCTCCCTCTCTCCCTCTCCCTCTCTCTCGTCTCTCTCTCTCTCGTCTCCCTCTCTCTCCCTCTCTCTCTCCCTCCCTCTCTCTCTCCCTCTCTCTCTCGTCTCCCTCTCTCTCTATCACTCTCTATCTCTCTCTCGTCCCTCTCCCTCTCTCTCTCTCTCTCGTCTCCCTCTCTCTCTCTCTTTCCCTCTCTCTCTCTCTCTCTCCCTCTCTCTCTCTCTCTCCCTCTCTCTCTCTCTCTCTCTCTCTCTCGTCCCTCTCTCTCTCTCTCTCGTCTCCCTCTCTCTCTCCCTCTCTCTCTCTCTCGCTCTCTCTCTCGCTCTCGCTCTGTCACAGCGACTCAGTCCTAAAAGTCTCCCTCCCTCCCGTGTCTGGCCGCGGGCCTTGCTGTCAGGATTAACCGCTGTCAGGTTGGCCAACATGGACACCGGCAGTGGGGAAACAAAATGTTCTTCCGACTACAAAGCTGCTCTGATCCGCTGTCCTCATCCCCTGCAGCAGAGCCTGATTACAGAAGGCTGCCAGCATTAAGGCAGGCAGGCAGGCAGGCAGGCAGACAGACAGACAGACAGGCTGGAAGACAGACAGCTGGCCAAGCGGGACATGCTCGCAGGCAGACAGGAAGTAAGACGGTTAGGCAGATGGACAGTGGTCTTTTAGACGCGGGGTGATGATGGACTGTGCTGATTGGCTGGCTTACGAGCAGACACACCTCCTGACCAGCGTCCAGCCTTGCTCTGGTCTCTCAGTGGGCTTCCTGACTGACTGAGGGACTTGTGTCATGCCATGTTGTTGACACAGGTCACTCCTCTGCTGCAGCTCGAAGGCCAAGTGGACCGAGTTCATCAGTCCAGCTGGGACCTCTGGGGTCTGGTTGAAGGTTGCACAGCCACTGCTTTCCTCCTCTGATTCCCTGAATCTGGCTCAGGGCTGGAATTCGACATTTAGACCTTAACATGGGTGCCTTACAAGGACCAACTGAATAACAAATGTGAAACGGGCAGTGATCGTGAATCTGAGAGGCCTGGCCAAGGCTGTTCTTGTGCTTAATCCTGGTTTTCATTTTCAGTTTAATCCCGTCCCATGCAAAGCGTCTGAACGTTGTTTGTGTTTTTAAGTGGAAGAACAGAAGAAAAGCTGTGCAGCAAGAGCCACGGTTTGACCAACCAACTCAAAGAAACCGTAGATGAATGAAGTGGCTTTGTCATGAAAACAACATAACAAGGTCCGTTGTACTAAAGAGGGGAATCTGCAGCAGCAGCAGCAGCAGCAGCAGCAGCATCACATTTAACAGAGGGTCCACACACATAATCTGCTTTGGTGCATGGAACTCAGTCATGTTTTCCTTCTTGGAGTCACATGCGTTTTCCGTCCCTTCATCAACATCATTTCTATGGTTCCCATTCCGGGTGACTCCGGATGTCTGTGATAGACTTTGTGGTGTCTGTGATCTTTATGTTCGTCTGTGATTGTATGTCGTGTCCAGGTCTGTGAGAACAGATATTTCATCCATGCTATATGTCTCGTACTGTAGCATATTTGACAATAAAGTTACCTTACCTTACCTTACCTTACCTTCTTTCAGCAGTGAAATGCAGCTGGTGGCGTGTTTGATGTTCTTCTCTCTTGTTTCAGCCTTGACTGCGTACACGTACCTCACCATATTTGACCTCTTCAGGTGAGTCTGCCCTCCTCCCACATGATAATGTTTGCTCTCCTGAGTACAGCCCGACCGAGAGTCTTGGTGGTTTTGTCTTGCAGTTTGATCACGTGCCTCATCAGCTCGTGGGTGACGATGAAGAAAGCCAGTCAGCTTTACTCCTTTGGGTAAGCACCGGGCGCCGCAGGTCCAGGCTCCTCTGGGAGAACCAGCCGCCTCATCCTGCTTCTAAATGAAGAGTGCAACATTCATGTTGCCACGTGACATTGCTACATTGTCGGATTGCATTGACCCAACTGTGTCACTTTTGGCCTGCAGTTCATACTTTTCATGTTAAAGTTAAAAAGTTAACATGAAGTTAACATTGTTTTGAAACAGACCAGCACTGTTGGTTTTAGAGGTGCAAGTGGCTTCAGAGCCTACACATGACGCTGCAGATAACAGCTGTAAATATATGAAGACAGAATCTCTCTGTTTGCTTCAGATTGCTTTCAATGGAAGCGCCATCTGTTGTTGTTTAGGTCCACGCACACATACGCACACACACAAATGAAACCTTTCATTGCAGCACAGATCGGCTGAGTGGCTGACAAACACGGCTTGTTTGGTGTGCGTGTGTGTGTATCTGTGTGTCAGTGGGCCAGTGTGCTAGTGAGCCGCGGTGTCTTTGCTGCTGATGGGTGACCTCTGACTCTGAGGTGTGAGAGAGATGATGCTCAAGTGCCTCCAAGCTTCGTTTTGCTGGGATGTTGCCGGAGCGCGTTTGTTCGCGTGTGTGGGTTTGTTATTGTGTGCGTGAGCGTGAAGTGAAACGGTGGGAAAGAAGAGTTGGGTTTCCTCTCTGAGCATATGTTCTTGTGCTTGTTGATGTGCTTCTGCTCACAAAAGAACAGCTCAGCAGCAGACTGTGTAACTGAACCAGTCGCTGTTGGTAACAGCAGTCGCACTGGAGCTGGCGAGGGTTTGATCTAGGAGATCATTTACCAAATGTAACTCTCTCTTAATGGGATTTGTCTTGGTTTCCTGGTTCTCCTGACACGAGTCCAACCTTTCTGCCCTTATTAGTTATGCACATTTTCACACATACATATATATATATATATATATATATATATGTATGTGTGTGTGTGTGTGTGTGTGTGTGTGTATATGTATACACACACAGACACAGACAGTGTATATACTTGCAGATTGTGCCATGACAGGGCTGAATATATGTGACAATGATGTGAATCTGCATCCCGACTCAGAAAAGCTCACCCCAATTAACAGCCGACTGTAACCAGCATGAACTTTGACCCTGCGGCATGAGAACCATCAGGTCCTAGTGAGGGTAATCAGGGTTCAAGGAGAGGCCACGTGGTGGTGTGTCTGTGTGAGTGTGAGAGAAGTGTAACTTGCACATCTCAAGAGACAGGCTAGATTGATATGTGGCCCCTGACGAGGAGGACAGCGGCACTGCGCCTGTCGTATTTGAGCTCCGGCTTCTTTTTGCTTCCTACCTCTTCGGCACCACAGTCCTGAGGTTTTCCACGCCGTGAAGATCACTGTGTCATCCACGCGTGGCTCCTATAAGCTCAGTGGTTTAGATAAAGCTGCTCCTTCCAAGAGGATCTGCGAGACCCTCTGAGCGTATGTGGAGGTCAGAGGTCAGCAACAGTTTCCACCAGTCTGGTGGGAAGTGTGAGGTCAGGGGTCGGCAACAGTTTGAGCTGCTGCTACATCCTCATCCTGCCTAAAGTTTGTTTGACTTTTGAAGTTTAATTAAGTATTTATACACGTTTGTGGTCAATTATTAAGATCAATGTAAAAATCATAGAAAATACGCAGGGTGTGGAAGGAACACATTGTGTCTCTGTGAACAAAATTTCAAATTCAAACTCTGATCCCAAGCTGCTTCTGTCAAGGTTTGAGCGGCTGGAGGTTTTGGCAGTTTTTGCATCTACTGTGCTCGTCCAACTGGGGGCGCTGTTCATTCTGAAGGAGAGGTGAGTCCTACTTCACTGTTCAACCCTAACACACACACACACACACACGAATGCTTGCACCAGTCACTTAGTGGGGTCCTCTCATGGCCATCCCCCTTGGCCCCAGCCTCTCCCACACTGGATTAAATATCAAGATTAAATATCAATTATTACAAGACAGGAAAAATGGAAAAGTCATGTTGATGCAAACTGTCGTGTTGATCTAGAATAGAAAATGTAATGTCATTGAAATTTACCATGGAGGGCCAATTGTTAGCGTGCCCTTCCTGTCCGAGCTCCTCCGTGCCACTGCCTCACACTGGACGTGCCCCGTCCCACCTGACCGTGTGTGTTTTTCTTTTGCCAGTGTGGAGCGTTTCATGGAACAGCCGGAGGTCCATACGTACGTAACACGCACCCCCCCCCCCCCACACACACCTTATAAAGTCATCATGATTTGTCGTGAAAACACACATTCCACTGCCAGCTGTTGTCAGAACAGAACATCCCCAACTATTCGGGTCACTGCTGGCTGATGGACAGCTCCACAGAGCAGACAGGCTGCTGTCACACTGGACCCTTTACACATGGATGTAGAAGGTGTTTTCTGATGATCTGCTCGCGGGTATCGGGGTGTCACACAGGTGCAATGTTCTCCTGCAGAAATCCCAAATCCTCATGGGACGATTGTCCAAGTGACTTGAGCTGAAGGCGAGACTTGCTCCTGATGGAGCGCAGCCTCGACGTCGAGGTCCTAGAGCTTCTTTGACTTGCTAGTGACGTGCCACGTCTTCCTTCAGTGCCCTGCCTCTGACCCTCCTGAGAAAGAGTGGCCTCTGAATCACGAGATGACGGAGGGTGAGTGGGGAGAAGGAAGTGGCACCATCTCCTGGGCTGGCTGAATGAAGAAGTCCATAACATGCCTTTAGTGTGGACCATTTGGGATTATCATTTCCGAGCGAGCAACATACTCGCACATCTGTTTCCTGGGTTTCCTGGCCAGTGGCCTCTTTGTGGCCACAAATCTTCCTTCCCCTGAGAGAGTTATTGGGTCAGAGCTGCTTTATTAATCCTGTTTTCTGTGCACCCAAATCGCTTTTATTTCAACAGAGATGAATTCGAGGAATAACTCCGAGTAATGTTTGGGTTTGGGATATTAAACACTCGCTGCTGCAGTCGTCGGTGTCTAAGATTTATTTTTAATTCCATCTAAGAGAAGGAGAATGTTTCCATCCCTCTGCACTTTTCTTCCTCTCGTCTTCTCTCCATTATCAAACAGATTAGTGACAGCTTTTTAGAACCTAAAACACAGCGCGACTTAACCCTGTCTCCTGTGACAGGATTACCCACCAGTGACGCCCCCCTCCTCCTCCTCTTGGTTCCTCTCCTTTAATGTGATTGGACGGCCTGAAGGAGGCGACTGCTACTAAGAGTGACAGGTGTCTGCTGGGTAAAGAGGCCGACACAAACACATTCTCCCTCACTTCGTCTCTGTTAGCGGTGTGGGGGTGGAGGTGGAGGGGTAGCCTCCATTTATTCAGGCTCACTGACGTGCAGCCCCTCGACTCCGGCTGATTGTTTGGACCAATTATTCGTCTCTTAAATGGACTGTCCCGAGCGGCCAGTGGGTTTTAGGAGCGCTGGCTTCTGTGTAAAAGGATGATGGGGATTTAATGTTTATCCCAAAAGTTTGTGTTTAAAAATATCCATGTTCATCTCTGCTCTGGGTCTTATGATCTGATTTTGAAGACCAAATCTAAATGTTTTATAAAAGCCGCTGCATGGTGAGAGGCCAGGACGGACCCCTCGGGTGCCTGGCTCCGGCCCCTGGGAGCGTCCTTGCTGAGCTGGTCCCAGTTCTCAGGGGTCCGCAGTTTGGCTGAGCGCCGCAGGGTCACCGTCATGATCAACCTCTGCGTGGATCTTTGGACCCACTTTCCAGTCCGGGCTGGCAGGGAGGTGCTGAGGCAGGATTCTTCTTCTTCTCAGCGATCCATGCGTCTCTAACTGACTTATCATTTACCCACCGTGGATGAATGTGATTTTGGAAAGAGCTGCACACGTGATC
>NC_071342.1:25307500-25447500 GCF_027744825.2 Synchiropus splendidus | reverse complement strand
TCAGAAGGGAAATGAGGTTGAAAGACCTTGACATTTGTGTCATGCACGCGCCTGTCCTCCCACATGTCGAAGGTCTGATGTTCTGTGAAGCGCTGCTGTCAGGAGTGAGAGCTCTGAAAGTCGAGCGGCCCTGGTGTTGCCATGGTGACCCATGCCCTGACCCCAGAGCCCACGATGCTCAGAAAGTGTGTTGTGATGAATATTCTATCCCTGGTCGACTCTCGGCGCAAGCATGAGACACAAACTCTGCTGACTCTCTGCCTGTTACTCGGGGCGACAGCTTGGAGAGTTTGTGCTGTAGAACTGGGCTTTGATTGGCTGAGAGGGCAGAAGCGAACAGGACGTCCCAGCCTAGTTTCTGCTCTTTTGCATTTGGCGTGCGTGCGTGCGTGTGTGTGTTGAGAGTCTGCATGCGCATGATTGCGAGTCCCACTGTTTGTTTGCAAGCATGAGCCGCGGCGTACGTGTGTGTTGCAGAGGTCCGTCCCTGTTTAACCCCGGCAGGCTTTGAGGCCAACCAGGCCACCGAGGTTATATAAAGTCTGCTGCTCTGTCAGACTCACCAGCCGCGCGCTGCAGCGTCTGCCGCTCGCAGTTGCCAGTGGGGAGAGCAGACACAGATAGTTCCAAATAAATCCCTGTGACAGATGAGGCAAGATTAGGCTGACATTTGGATGTAAAGTCAAACACCAATGGGATGGGCCTCTGTGACCCTTTGCTTCTGCTTGGATGCAAATGTACGTGGAAGAGTAGAAAATCCTCTTTAGTTTTCTGTAGTAAGACGTGACCTGAGGGAGCAGGGGTCAGAGGTCAGAGTCATGGGAGCTCGAGGAGCTTCTGTGGATGAGTCAGGTCTGGGTGTTGGCCAGCAGGGGAGGTGGATGACGAGGCCGGTGACGACGAAAGGTTGTGAGTGAAGCGTTGGACCTCAGACATGGGCTTCTGGAAGGCGCTTGGCCCGGCAACACTGATGTGCTGGCGAGGTTTTGGAGCTCCAGTCACAACATGGGACAGTGCTGCCACGTCTCATAATCTGTGTGTTTGGGCTCCAAACCTTCGCCCTGGGGCTCACGCGCACGCACGCACGCACGCACGCACACCGGAGCCACGTGGTGTGTGAAGGTCCCACCGTCACCAGACGGACACATGTGTCCATCATTGTCGACACAGGGAACTCTGCCCCGGCCTGCAGCCAGGGGGAGCTCAAGGTGTGGTGTGTGAAGGGTTTGTCTGGACAGAGCACAGGGCTGACCTTTGACCTTGGCGGCAGGTTCCCAGTATAACAGCGCTGTGGGAGTCTGGAATGCCAATGGAATGGCAGATGGAAGGAGTGGGGAGGCTGCAGTGGCCCAGGGTGGGAGGAGCCTGTTGTGTGCGGTCTGGTCACCTGGTCCAGTGGCTGCTTTGGATCCGTGGTGGAAGTGTGGGCGCCGGGCCGGGCCGGCCCACCCGCCCTGGCCGGCCTGTGTTCTGAATGACATGTGACATTTATGAAGTGTTGACATCCGTCTTGTCATTTTGTTTCGAAACATTCTCTCGCAGCAACGTGCCCCGCAGCGCCAAATCGCCACGCTCGTCCTGATGCGTGTGACAACCCAGGAGGCCGCGGTGTCTCCGGAGCGCCGGCCCCTGACATGTTGGAAATTCAATCTGACACTCTGATGCGCCCAGAGGTGTGTTCATTGACCCGTTAATTGGTTCCTGCACCATCCGGCCCGCCGTGTCGCCAGGAGTCCTGCCTCCGTTTGGGATTTTTTCGGGGAATGCGATGAGCGTTGGGCGCTTCCTCTGATCACTGTAAATAATTGATTCAGAGTGGCAGATTAGCAGCGAAGACCAATGATTCATTCCACATTTAGGGAGCAGAAGAAGCTCCTCAGCAGGCCTCGCAGTTGAGATGAGGGAAAGGCCGGCGCCCGAGGAAGCAGCTTGTTGCATGAAAACATCAGTGTAAACAAGGGTGATCCTATCAAGCACAGGTCACGTCTGCT
The DNA here is from genome assembly GCF_027744825.2 of Synchiropus splendidus. Lineage (NCBI taxonomy): Eukaryota > Metazoa > Chordata > Actinopteri > Syngnathiformes > Callionymidae > Synchiropus > Synchiropus splendidus. Next base: position 25,445,509 of record NC_071342.1, on the reverse strand, counting down.
TAAGTCAATTATGGGCAGGACCTAATCTCCTCTGATGTTTCTGCTGGGGAGCCGGACCTTCTCCTCCACGTCTGTGTCTTCTAACCCCTGGCCTTGTTTGTGCACAGTTTGTGCGGCATCGTTCCGGGCCTCAGCAGCCTCTTACTTCCTCGCATGAACCCGTTCGTCCTGATCAACATGGCCGGAGCCTTTTCCCTGTGCATCACCTACCTGCTCATCGAGATCAAGTAGGCTTCCGCCACCTCCACTTTCAGACCTCATTTCCAGTGTGTTGGGAGCTCAGTCTGCGCTCATCCTGTCCTCAACCTTTCGTCTGCAGCAACTACAACGCCGTGGACACGGCGTCCGCCATGGCCATCGCCCTCATGACCTTCGGCACCATGTACCCCATGAGCGTGTACAGCGGCAAAGTCCTGCTGCAGGTGAGACTGGCGCTGCTGCTGTGCAGCTGAAGTGCTGACTCTGTGTCCCCCTGCTGGTCACAGACCACGCCTGCCCACGTGATCGGTCAGCTGGACAAGCTTCTGAGGGAGGTCAGTGGCTGAAACCCTTCCCGTCTGCTTCTTGGCCGTCGCACTTGGACCCGCTCACCTCTCTTCTCTGCTGCCCCTCACAGGTGTCCACTCTGGATGGAGTTCTGGAGGTCCGGAACGAGCATTTCTGGACCGTGGGCTTCGGCTCGCTGGTATGTCTGTGTGGCGAGCTCTGTCAGCTTGGGTCACGCCAGGGTTTGCAGCAGCTGAAAGAAACTAAAACGGAGAGAAACTGAGGGGAGCCTTCTGTCATTAGCTGAACTGGTGACAACACCGACACTAGCTGTGAAGTCGCACTTGGAAAAGTCCCCACTGTGGGCCTGATGAAGGCCTTCTGCAGCTCCTCTGATCGAATGGTCTCTCCGGCTGGAACACGCGACCACTTTGGCCAAACCGCCGTGTTGTCCACCTCCGTCAGGCGCTTCCTGTCTGTGTGTTTGGAGGTTTCCAACCGCTTTAATACGCCTGATCAGGTGAGAGTTGTCTTTAAAAAGAGGCGAGGCGGCTCTCCTTGAAGCCGCTGGTTAACCGGCCTCATCTCAGCGGCGGTGGTGGCCAGACTGGGAAGAAAAGCAGGAACAAGTCATTCATGTGGCAATGTTCTCTCTTTCATGGACTCCTCTCCTCTCTTCTGCTCTTCCTCTTCCCTTCCTTTCCTCCTCCCTCTGTCGTCTCCTGCTGGCCCCTCCGTCCTTCTACTTCTTCTTCTTCATCATCTCCTCCTGTTGCTCTCCATCCTTCCCCATCATCAGGCGGGCCTCTCTGACCCCTCCTCTCTTGTGCTCCAGGCGGGATCCGCTCACGTCAGAATCCGCCGTGACGCCAACGAGCAGCTGGTTCTGGCCCACGTGACCAACCGACTGCTGCCGCTGGTGTCCGTGCTGACCGTGCAGATCTTCAAGGACGACTGGACTCGGCCCCTGCTGACTGGGACCTCGTCCCCCTCGCTGCCTCCGCTGGGTCACGGCGGCCCGTCGCCTGGCCTGCCATCGCTGCCGCCGCTCGCCGACCCGCTGACCTCCACCCCGGCCAAGCCCAGCAGCCCCCCGCCCGAGTTCTCCTTCGACACGCCGGGTCGGAACCTGCAGAGGGTGGTCCTGCCTGCGTCGGGTCCCTACGCCGGGCCCGGCCTCACCTACGGCGCGTCGCCCTACACCAAGATGCTGGGACCCGGATATGGACTGGGTTTGGCCTCCGCCGGATCTTCTTCCCAGAACTACAGGACTGCCTTTGGCTCCTCAACGGTACCACTCCAGTTTGGAGCCAGCAACCCTCTGAGCTCACAACACAGACAGAACCGGCCCTGACGGACCATGTGAGGCAGGTTGGACCTGCTGACTTGCACCTGACGAATAAAACTCCCCTTGCACTGCTGCCGTACACTTCATGGCCTGTAGCCACATTGATGGTCTCTTCCCCCTCCGTCCGTCTGCTGTGGCGGCAGCTTGTCTTCACTCTCCATCTTCTTCCACTTCACCCCTCTGGCTTCTTTCTCCCCCTCCTCTTACTTCCTTGTCTTCATCGTCTCTCCCTCCTCTTCCTCGCCCTCTCCTGGGCTCCTGAACCTTTCTACTGGACCGTGGCTGCTGATTCAGCATGTTTCAGGGTGAAGAGGGTCAAAGGAGGCGCTGGCGTGGCGTCCTCCACCTCAGCGCATGTGACGTGACGTGGTGAGGCGTCTTCTTGCCGTCTGGTTATGATAATTGTAGAATGTTCGGAGCCACCTCCTTGCCCAGCGCTCGCGTGAAGCGCCGCGGCGAGGAGTGGGCCAAAAGGCTCCTGAACCCCATTCTCCAGAATCCAGCCGCGGTTCTGACCCGGAGATCCCGCTCCGCTCTGGAGTCCCTGTGACCTGCTCTGATGGGCTCCTCCGACCCAAACGGGCCGAGTCGTGCTGGTTCTGTGAGGGCGGCTGCGGCTGGCGTGGTGTGACTCGGCTCTTGCTGCTTCTCTGTCGGTGCTGCTGTTGTTCACGGGCCAATGAAATATTGAGCTCAGCATCGATGTATTAATGCTGCTGCTGTCATGAACTCAAGTAACCTTTGGTGGGAGCTCCAGTGAGCTGTGGTGCCTTCACTGACTCCTGTCTTCTGACCAGGTCCAGCAAGTTTCCTCCAGGAACTATTCCTTCTGTTGTGAGTCTGTGCAGCGCTGAAGTTACTGAGCAGCAGACGCTCTCGCACGCACGCACGCACGTTTGTCTTCCTGTCTGAGTGAGGACTGTCATGAACATCACCCTTTCCCCAGCCTCTCCCCCTGAACCTAACCGTCTCACCTGGCACCTGGCTGAACTGCACCTTGACCCTGAACCAAAGTAAAACCCAGTGATAGTGACTCAGCTGTTTTGTAGTTTTCACCCTCGAACTGAGGCTCGACGCAGTGAGGACCTCATTCTGTTGGTCAAAAACTCACACAGGTCCTCACAAGGATAGAAGTACGCAGGCGACCCTGTGGACTCGGATCAGGACCCGTGCGTCACAGGTCCAGTCAACAAGCACTCGCTGGTGCTGCACGTGTGGGTGTTACATTCATTCAACTCACTTGTGAATGAGGTGAAGCGGAAGTCACCGTCAGGAAGTTTGTTCCAACGTCACCAGCTCAAGACCCGTGTTGATGGAGGTGCTGCAGTTCCCTACCTGGACCAGCAGGGCGGCGCAGTCCAGCCGTTTGTCACCCGCCCTCAGACTCCTTCCGTGGGCTGTGTGTGTGTGCCTGGTCCTACTTCACTTGTGGGGACCTCTCTCTCACTCTCACTCTCTCGTCTCTCTCTCTCTCTCTCTCCCCCTCTCTCTCTTTTCTCCCTCCCTCTCTCTCTTCCTCTCTCGTCTCTCTCTCTCTCCCTCTCTCTCTTTTCTCCCTCCCTCTCTCTCTCTCTCTCTCTCTCTCTCTCTCCCTCTCTCTCTCTCTCTCTCTTTCTCTCCCTCCACCCACAGGTCACATGACCTGTCATCTGTCGCCACCGTCGTGATCACTCCCGGGACATTCCCAAGTCAGAGTTGAGCAGCCAGAGCTCCGCCTCCAGTCACTGCTGTTTCCGAGGCAGCGGCCTCTGCAGCTGGCCAGTGTGAAACAGCAACAGCTCAGCAGGGGGCGGGGCCGCGCCGCGCCGTGTGCGTTTGACGCTCACGCGTGGCGACGGCCGGGTCTGCGGGTCACTTGGCGGCCCGTCCTGGTGGCCCGCCCACCTGTCTCGGGTGCCGCTCACCGCCGGACACTTGCGAACCTCACTCTGACTTGTGTCTGCGCCAAGCGAGCCGGCGCTGGCTCTCCAGGGCCCCACCAACACACTGTGCGACACACACTGTGGGGCCTGAGGGAAACAATGCTTTGGTTTGGGAGAGTCGGTGGCAGCACGTGACCCGAGCTTGACGCCCCCCGTCTCCCCCTGAACACATGACTCTGGGCCCTGAGTTGAGACTGTTTAAAATGCATCACAATAGCAATGTTAAATTGTACATCGTTCTATTTTTTACATCAAAGGCTGCTGGGATTTTCCATGTCAAAAGCACTTCATCATTTCGTAATTTTCAACTGACTTTGTATCCTATAAGATATAAAGCCGTTCTTGGCGTGGATTATAATTCACGATGGACTCATTCATCTGATGTATATTCGGTTGGAGCGTTTGTAAACAGTGACCACAGCCACATCTGATGTTCTCTGTTCTGTCTCTCAACAGATGTTTGATGAGATGCTGCGGCTCCTCTGGGGCCCCACATTCCTTGACGCCCTGATCCTCACCCGCTCACTTTTACTGAGTTTCTCCTCAGTTTGCGGCTCCTCTGACTGGACACCCCACATTTCTGTGGCTGATGTCCTGATCAACGCCCCCAATTTCAGGTTGAGCGCGCGCCTGGTGTCCAGTAGGAGGCAGTGCAGTCACTGTAAATCAGGACCCAGGACCCGTGGTCCTGGTGGACCCGTGGTCCTGGTGGACCTGTGGTCCGGGTGGACCTGTGGTCCTGGACCCGTGGTCCTGGACCTGTGGTCCTGGTGGACCCGCGGTCCTGGACCCGTGGTCCCGGGCGTCACGGTGAGGGAGGCAGAAACCAGAGGAGCGCAGGGAACCCAAACCCGCTCATCCAGCAGCACCAGATTCAGCTGCTGGCGGCGTCAGAAATCCTTCATCTGATGTCGCTGCTCATCATCACATCACAGGAAAATGACCCGCTGTTCATTCCATATATGATGAGGCTTTTATGAGTGGCAGATTATTATCATGAACAGAGGCTGTAAATGACATTCTTTTATTGAAAGGAAAGAAATGCCATCAAATCCATGTCTAACTGGAGGCAGGAATATCCTAGTGTTCCCAGTGCCCTGAGGCGGGTCCAGACCGGAGCCTCGCGTGCCCCTCCTCTACACCTCACATGACCTGGAGCTGCCCAGGCTCCTGTCCACTGACCACTGCGGCGCCAAGAGCTCGGCTCGCCACCTTTGGCTCAGTCCCAGGCGGGCGCCTCCTGGTGGCCGGTGAGGGACGGCCCACCAGAGGGTTGTGAGTTCCATCCCAGTGGAGCTCCAGGACAGCAACACACGCTCGCACGGGCAGAGCTGAGATGTGAGGCGGCGCGGCGGCCGGCAGCACAAGCCGCAGTGGAAGCCTGGGGGAAAAGTCTCCCACCCCAACAGTCAGTTTGGTTTTCTCATGTCCAGAAACGTGGCTTCGTGGAGCAGCTGCTTCATGTGTCCGTTTGGTTGGCGTGACTTTGTTTTTATCGAGTCATTTCAGTGGATCAGAACACTGTGTAGAAGCCCACGGGAGTTGAAAATTGGCCCGCCGCTCCTTTGTGGCTCTTTTTATCGTTGCTCTTGAAACTCCTCAGAAACGCTGCTGTCGCCACCTCGCTCTGGTCGACATCGCAGTGGGACGCGGCTGTGCGTGCCGACGCCGGTTCTCAGCGCGGTGGCGGAGTCAGAGCGCCACTTACCTTCTGCCGCCGTCCGGCCGCCATCTTGTGTCCTCCCAAAAGTCCGGCTGGCAGCGCCGAGAGCTGGGCGCGCTCCCAGTTTCACGCAGACGCCGGCTCTGCCTCTGCGTCGCCGCTGACCCCGGGGCTGAGGGTGCGCTGGCAGCCATCTTGTCTGCTTCCACTTGAGTGTGCGAGCCTGTGTTGTGTGCAGGAGCCGCTCCATTGTTCCAGCCGCGTCTGAGGCCGTGCACGGGTCATTAGCGGCCGCTGCCACGGGAACCTGGCTCCGAGCCACGCACCCGTGTGTGTGTGTGTTGGCTGGAGGAATGTGTGTGCCGGGGCGGTGTTGTGGCCTCGGCTTTATTAACCCGCCACACGGGTCACGGCGAGGTGCGAGACTCGGCGAGTGGGGTGTGTGACGAGCAGTCAGGTGCGCGCTGACCTCCTGACCCCGGCTCACAGCCGCCATCTGGGTCGGCCCCAGGTGAGGCTCAGAACCGCCGGCCTCCAACTGGACCACGGAGCAGTGGTGAGGGAACGCTGGTTGAAGGCAGGACCTGGCAGCTTTGCTCTGGGGCTCTTTGGGTGGTTGCCATGGCAGCAGCTCTGTGGTCTGGAGCAGCTCTTCTTCCTCGACGCATGACTCACCACAGTCATGACCTGTGGCCGTGTGTGTGTGCTCCTCCTACAGCCACCCTCGTGGGGACCTCATGTTTGAGGATGGAGACTCCAACCTGGCTCCTGGAGAGGAGGTCCTCACCAAAGCCCAGCAGATGGTTCCAGCCCAGCGAGCGTCCGCTCCTGATTGAGCTCTTCCTCTTCTCTGATTGTCATTGTTTCCAGATGTGTGGCTCCAGCTGCTGAGTCAGCAGCGAGCATCACGCAGCGCCTGGTGCCACCCACCTGCGCCTCTGGCCTGGCTGACCCCCCGGCCCCAGGTGAGGAGGCGGAGCCCGCCATCTGCCTCTCATCTCCTGCGCCGAGGCTGATGAGCCGCCGCCGCCGCCTCCGGCTTGAAACCCGAGCGGGGGCTGGTGGAGACGTGATTACGGCGGCGGCGGCGGCGGCGGCATCAGCTGGTGGCGGTCACGCAGCCGGGCTCCGGCCAGCTCTTTCCACATGTTTGAGGACGTTTATTGGAAACAGCTTCGAAGGCACAGAGGCCACGGGCGCTCCATCCTTCCTGGGACGCCCCGCAGCCACGGGAGCCCGGCACTCGCATCTTTAATGCGCTGGAATTCTGTGAAAGTTCCCAACGATTGAGGTCAACATGTGTTTAGGCGTGTTAAGCTGGTGAAGTGCTCTGTGGATCCACAACCTGTGGCCGACACAATGAGCTGGAGATTTGGCTTCAAGATAAGGAGCTTTGACTCTGATGTTCACCGGTACACTGAGGTCCGACAGGACAGGCCCCTGGAGAACATGGACTCCTGGAGAACATGGCCCCTGGAGAACATGGGCCCCTGGAGAACATGGGCCCCTGGAGAACATGGGCCCCCGGAGGACATGGCCCCTGGAGAACATGGGCCCCTGGAGAACATGGGCCCCTGGAGAACATGGCCCCTGGAGAACATGGGCCCCTGGAGAACATGGCCCCTGGAGAACATGGGCCCCCGGAGAACATGGGCCCCCGGAGAACATGGGCCCCTGGAGAACATGGGCCCCTGGAGAACATGGCCCCTGGAGAACATGGGCCCCTGGAGAACATGGCCCCTGGAGAACATGGCCCCTGGAGAACATGGACTCCAGGAGTCCAGGAGACACTCCGCAGCGAGAGTGGCCCCGTCTCTGGTCCTGACACACGCTGGACGGAGGGTTATGCGGTGTGGAGGATGGAGACGTGTAATCCTGGGCCGGGACATTAGCGCGGCCCAAACTTGGATTGAAGAGGTTTTTGCAGCCGTGAGCTGGTGACGCGGGATTACTGCGGCCCGAGTGTCAGCTGCGGCGCCGGCGCGAGGTCCGCACAGGAGGTCGCGGGGTCAGCAGCTTAGAGCCGCGCTGATGTGCTCTCACTCAGACCCAGATGCACCGGATCATGTCACGTGACCGGCCAGCAGGAGCCCAGCGCTGCTGAGACAAGGAAGTGGCCACGCTCCACCGACACCACGTCCTGGTGACGTCCGAGCCGCTGGGACCGGGACGGGCGTCGAGCCGGTTCCTCTCATCGCCTCCTCATCAGGCTTCAGGACCCAAGCCTGTCCACATCGCGGCCTGAGGATGGACGCGTGCCCCGCGTTGGATCCCCTGAGGGCTCGCGCGGCGCTGGCTGTGGTGAAGCAGGTGTGGATCCGCTGAGTCACAGGCCTCCATGACTCAGGTGCCACCACAGCGAAGCCATCAGCAGCTGGAAGAAGCTCCTCTTCCGTCCTGGTCTGGCTCTCTCTCAGCGGCGCTCCTTCAGTGGAGGGAGGTGCTGCATCTGAGCGCCCGAGCTGTGCCTCTGTGGAGGCGGAGCCGCGCTTCACCTGAGGGTGTGAAAGCAGATGCGGGCTGACGCCGCCTGCGCTGCTGCGTGGTGTGATGTGCAGCTCAGAACAGGTTTGGATCACGGCTGGAGGTGACTTGGATCTGCAGCAGAGCAGCCGCTGTGCCCGCCAACAGAGACAGGCTCCGCTCCGCATCCCGCTCACCTGGGCCCTGACTCCAGTGGCGTGTGAGCTCCTGGATGCAGGTGACGCTGGACCTTCTGCCCGGGCCGCAGGCTGCAGGATGTTCAAGTGACACCACACTGCTGAGTCCGGTGAGCCAGAGGTTCTGATGAGCGACTGGAGGAACGCTCCTGTGAGCTGCCTCCACCAGGGGGCGCTCCGCTCCCCCACCTGAACTCAGCAAGGCAGACCCGGATGGAAAAACTAAATCCTGAAGAAGCGGTGAGTAGATGAAGGGTGCGGCCATCTGATGGTCCCGGTGAAAGATCAGAGCCGGATCAACTCCATCACTCCACGCACCAGAGATTAGAGTGGCACAATTCACTAATGCACTTTTGGAAAAAAAGGTCGCGTGGCTCTTAAAGTCAGGGCAGCAGGTCCAGATCTGCAGGCTCCAAAGTGCCGGATGAGCCAAACCTTTGCAGCGGGACCGTGTCCGACTGGAGGCTGGAGAGCCAGCGCAGCTGGACCTGGACTTCAGGAGGCAAGTTCTGACGCGGTCAGTCTGGCTCTCCTGCGCCGCGGTCGGCTCGAGGGCAAACGTGACCTGCGGCGCCAGCGCCGGAGCCGTCTGGAGACACGGCCTCAGGAGGCCCAGGTTCCTAACAGACCATCACTGGCAGCCGGCGCTGAGCTCACTTTTATGGAAATGAGCAGCCGCAGCTGCAGGAAGCTCCCGCTCAGGTTTCAGTCTGGACCGGCTCAGTCCTGACGTCAGAGTCAGCGCCGCCGGCGGACACAGGGACAGGAGGTCAAGAGGTCAAGCCTGACCTGCTGGGAGGAGCCTGAGGAACACCTGAGCGCAGGCCCATTCGTCAATGTAGCGTCGCGACTCATGAGTCAGCAGTCGCTTCACTGGGGAGGTCCCACACAGCAGAGAGCTCAGTGTCGCAGGTTCACTGGCAGGCAGGCTGGGAACACGCCTGTCTCTCCCACCTTGTGAGGCGCCTCCCCCTGCAGGCCATATCCCGCCAAGCACCGTCTCCACGCTGACAACTCTGCCTCTCTGGATCAACTGGATAATTCACTCTCTGCATCGGACCTGCACACGTGACCATGAGGAGACGGTGCCTCTCCAGCTCCGTGGCGTGTGACAGTTGTGGAGAGTGTGGTGGACTTTGGGAACCTGATCATGACACTGGTGGACTCTGAATCCCTGTTTCTTTGATGAGATGGAGTGGTCCTCACAGGTTCTCTGAGGCGCTCCTCTGCCTTGGTTCACATCAACACATGCAGCTCTCCCGCTGCCAAGGTGACAACACTTGGGTATTGGACGTATTGCGGCGGTGGCGTCCTCTTCTGTGTCCCCATGAGGCTTCACTGATGGAGGACACACTCTCACAGGCAGCGCTAATGCTAGGAGCCGCCATCAGTTAGGGACCATCAACAAATTCTAAAGCCTCAAAGTCTGAGTGACATCTTCAATAAGGCCATGAAAACAAGCATTTTAGGAGAGAGAATTGTGACAAGGTTTTTCACTACACAAGACAAAGGACTGACAGTTTGGATCATGATCTGGAGAATAGACTCTGACTCCATGATCGTTTCTTCACCTGATGGTTTCTACTGTTTGTCCAGCAGCATCTAGGAACTGTGTCCAGACTGATCCATAGTTCAAGTCAACTGTTCAGAGACATGAGACACAGCAGACAGACAGACAGACAGACGGCTCAGTTTAACCCCTAAATAAAGCTGGCAGAGCAGCCTGTCAGACACCAGCGGCTTCTACCAGAGACCTGAAACATTGAGTTGCTCATCTCTGCACTGAGTTCACTCTTCTATTCTACAGTATGTGTCATTTATATATCTATTTCTATATCTAACACACGGCTCTCCTGGACCAGACTGAAGTGCCGTCCTCAGACTGAGGCTTCACCTCGTGGTGTCCCCGCAAGTGAGGACCCACACCACTTGCTGTGCTGGGCCCCCGAGGCCCGGGGCCCCTCCCAGCTTCCTTACAACAACAGAGGCCCGCGGTGAGAAACCGCCGTCCGCCGGAGAGTTTTGTCAAAGCCGGCGACCTGTTTGCTTAACCTCCCCACCCGACCCCCGAGGAGAGGTCAAGGCCGCCGCCCCGGCCCCTTTCTACTGCCTGCCCCCCCCTCCTCCTCGTCCTCCTCCCCGTGGCGTGTCGTTAGCGTGATTACCTCACACGTCATCAAGCACGCCAGGGATCTGAGCCGCTTCCCTCCTGCTCCTCCTCCAGATGCTCTGAGGACCTGCAGCGCTGGGATGGTAAACAGCTCGGAGCCGAGAGCTGTTGGCGGGCGGGGAAGCGAGACTCCCCTCACTGCAGAGCCAAACGCACCACAGGCCTCAGCAGAGTTGCCGCCCCAACATGGCCGCTCAGGCGACACGCAGGTGTGGCGCAGGTGTGCGGCGCAGGTGAGGCTCCCACTCAGGGTCAGGACCTGCACAGGTGGCTGGAGCTCGCCAGCCGTGACATCATCGATGGGCGTGGCCAGCAGGACCTCAGACAAGGGTCAGGTGCTCCACGTCTCCCCGTCCTCACAAGTCGCTGGAGGAAAACACTGGCAGTGACACAGGAAGAGACTTGTCACTTCAGCGCCACGTGGACTGGTGCAGGTGCCTCTGCTGCGGCCCGCAGCCCAGGTCCCGAGTCCTGCCTGGGTCCAGGGTCATGACTCTTCACTCTTCAGTTGTCAAGGAACCAATGAGAGTTGTTTGTTCTGGCCCAACGGGGTTATTGGCGGCGATAAGCAAACACAAACATCCGGCGCCGTGATCTCCCCGCGGCCCCTCGGGAGTGTCCCGCAGCCGTGACCCCGCCTCTCTCTCTCTCTCTCTCACACCTGAGGTCACTGACCAGCAGGACCGGGGGCGGGACCCGGATGACACCGGGGCTTCTGGCTCCGCCCACGGCACCTGGAGTCTTAGCTGGGTCGCCTTGTGCTGTGAGAGTGAGCCGGAGGTTCTGGAGGGCAGATGGTGGAGGGATGATCCCCTGCAGGCTGGAGCCCGGGCAACACCTTGCTCTGCCCCTCTGGCTGCACCGCTGAGCCTCAGGCCTCGCCCTCACGCTCAAGGTCAAGGTGAGCGGGACCCCGCACCCCCCCGCTGGGCTCCTGCCCCTGAAGGTGCTTCAGGTCGGAGCTCCTGCAGAAGGCTGGAGAGCCTGGTGTCCATGGTCCGGGTCAGGCCGGGTAAATGCCACACGCCGTGACATCACAGATTAGTGTCACCCTGGCTGCCGGCTCATGTTTGCACCTATTGTTTGCACACTGGCTGTCAGAGCAGCAGCTGAGCGAGAATCTGTTTGGAAACAGGTTGCCGGTTCAATTCCGACGGTAAGGTTCAGCTGGAGGAGGCTCCGCGTCTTCCCCTCCACACACGCCGCTCTCCGTCCTCCACCGCCTCACGGAGGCTGATCCTGCGCCATTATTCATCTGGGAGGTTCCATATCACATTCACACAGATTAGGACAAATTACAACCATCCATCCCGGGCAAGTTCCAAAGTCTGTTTCCACGGCAACATGCCTGCTGACGGACGGAAATACAGGTCAATAGAAGAGAGAAAACGTTTCGTGATTTAAAAAAAAATCTATCTATTTTTTTAATTGTATTTATCATTTAAAATAACGCATAAAAATGTTAAATATTCACCGTCTTTTTTTTCTGATGAAAATGAACGTTTTCATCGCGGTACTGCGTGTCTTCCTCTCGGATGAATCTGCCATGGTTTTGACATGATCTCACAGCACAAATAAATATTTGGAAACTCACGGCCTTAATGTCGCACATGTATTATTTGATTTAGTGATTTAGATTTATAATTCAAAGAGTGAAATAAATTTCATGTAGAACGGCCGGCATCGGAATAAATCACCGAGTGACGTCTTCCTGGTGGCAACGTCCTTTCATCCGCAGCCTAAATTCAAATGTGATAGCATGAGTGGAAGCACGATGAGAAAAACAGAATAAATAAAATCTCAAGAAAATATAAAAAAATATATTATTATTATTACAATCATAAATTGTATTATTGTATTATAAAATACAATAAATAATAATATAATATAATATAATATAATATAATATAATATAATATAATATAATACAATATAAATTGAAAACAATAACAATCGCAGTTTAATGACTAACAGCTATTATCGCCGGATTTTTATATATATATACATATATATAATATATAAATAATTATTTTTTTTTTATTTTGGAGCCATTTGGAAACGTAGAAATGATTTTGCGAATGAGGAACACAGCGCCGCTCTTGGTCTTGGTCCATATCTGGCTCAAAATATTTGTTGTCGTTTGCTGGAAAACATGGTACAATAAATGGGGGAAATAAGGTCCAAGAAAAACGCGAACCCTCCATGGCGCCACCACGAGCCTGATCTGTCCAAACACCTGTCCAAACTTCTGTCCCTCTGATCGACTCGAGAGCGGGTTCAACCAAACATTCAGCCGTTCAACTCGTGTGGCAAAACCAAAAGAAGTCACGTGAGGTGGAACATATTGCTCATATGCTTTCCATGAAGACGCTGTTGAAGTGCTGGAGACCGGAGCCCTGCGCTGCGGAATTGAAAGCGGGTACGGTGTGAGTGACGCCGAGCATGTTCTGTGGGAGCGAAGACAACTTCTCCGAGCCAAATGACTGGCTGAGTGAGAAATAAGGACACGGATCACATGATCCCAGTCATAAGGCCGAGTGACGGGCAGAAGGGCAGCGGGAAACACGCGCGGTCAGACGACCGAGGGGTTTGTTCTGGGACCAGAAGCAACGCAGCGTCCGCGTGGATCAAAGGATTTTTTTTATTGTTATCTTAAAAATACGGTGGAGAAAAACGAAGCAGGCGCAATCAGATGTGTATTTTTAGTTCACTCCATCGGCAAATAATGAACCAAATCCTCAAACAAATCGAAGCCGCGCGCGAGGACAGCGGCCGAGGAACTTCATGACGAGGTCCCGGCCTGAGTCCAGTCCCCGCCTGGCGCGTGCACCTCTGGGAACTCCACACACTCAAGATCACACACGAGGCGACGGACTTTTACAACAGTACAAAAAAAAAAAAAAAGAAAATATATATATATATCTAAAACTATAGTTTTCCATGTGGAGGTGGCAGACTGACGAAGCTGGAGCTGCTACCCGCGGATATTCGTCTGAAGCACTTGGTCGCTGCTCACCCTGCAGCTGGAGACCGGCAAGTGACACTGATCCAGTCACGGTGGGACGGTGGGAACACGCGCGCACGAGCGCACGCACGCACAGACACACACACGCACGCACTCGCACGCACACACACACAGATTTTGTTTTTCTTCGCAGCTGAGGTGTTGAGTCGCGGTGCTCTGGTGCGTCTGATCCTGTCTGAACACTCAGAGGTCCGCTGGTCCAGTGAACAAGAGAGTTGAAATACAGGCCTGATCAATTCGGACCATCGGAGATGACCTGATCAAAGAAGTGCTGGGAGAGGACGCTGCGCCGCCAGGGGAGATGAAACAAAGGGTTTTGCGCCTCATTGACGTGTGGATCCTGAGGTGGGATGGACCACAGCGCGCGACTGTTTTACACCCATCCAGGTGAGAGGAGGCCCAGCGGGACACTCATCCCTTCATGAGGTGCCGAGTCAGGAGGAGGCTCTGCAGCTGCAGCCATGTCTCCGCTCGTGCAGGAACCTCCTGCACCTACAGGAACCGGTCCCGTCTTTGACCTCTGACCCCTGCCCCGCTCTGCTGCTGGGGCCACAGGATGGTCACCGGAGACAGGCTCCACCCCAGGCTTGGGCTGGAACAGGAAACGGCCTGAGACCATGCTGCTTCCCGATTGGCCCAGTCGTGGGTGCGCCACTGGGATTGGTCCAACTGTGCCTCACTCCCTGCGAGCTGTGAGCCGAGAGCCTGAGCTGGGCGGAGCCTGCAAGCCAGGAGGAGGAGGATGGTGATGAGGGTGGCCATGATGAAGCTGAGCGCCAGATCATGATCTGGCAAGTCAACAGATCCCATCCTGAAGGCCGGGCCTCCTCCCCACCCTCTTCCCCGGCCTTCATCAGACTCCGCCTCTCGCTGCTTCCCACGTCACTCATGGAGAAACGGAAGCATCCAAACAACGAGGGTTTAACAGCAACACATGACAGGTCACCTGAGGGGACGCCTCCTTGTGAGGACCGTGTGACCTTGTGGGGACCATTCCAAGACTGCCAGGTATCTGGGTGTCAGTCTGCTTCAGGTGAGCCACGTGTTCAGAGGCAGAGGCTGGGGAAAGGGTCGCCACCAGGACAGAGAGACAGACCTGTGCGCGTGTGTGTTTCTCATGTCGTGACTCCGCCCCCCTGGCTGCCTCCTTCACTCGACCTGTCTCTCCATGTGTCCCCTGTCAGCCTGCAGTTTAAATCCCAAATGACCTTTTCCCTCCTGAACTCTTCCTGCCTCCAGAGAGACCGTTGTCAGAGCAGCGAGAAGCTGGTGTGGTGGTGGTCTCAGACTTGTGTGGACACAAGTCACTCAACACCAGTGGTCACCAGGTTTTAAAGGTGAGAAACAGCACACGGCTCCACCTGGAGGCACACACGCACACTGTCCCTGTGAGGACCTCTCCTCCAGGACACATGGCTCACCTGATCCAGGACTCTGGACCCAGTTAGTTCCAGGTTTTCACCCTCAAACGGAGGCTTGGAATGGTCCCCACAAAGTCACACAGTTTTTTTTTTTTTTTCAGAACTGGTCCCCACCACTGACGCTTCACGTGTTGCTGTTGTGCTGATGTTCCTGTTTCTCCATGAGTGAAGTGCTGGGCCTCGCTCGCTCAGGCAGATCTGCCTTGTGGGGCTTTTATTTTGTCACGTCTTCCTGGGCTTCCTCCTCCTCCTCTGTCTCTGTGAGCGTCACAGGTGATGACACACCTGGAGCTCGTCCTCAGTCCAGCTGCCTCTGCAGTTCCACCGCGTCGCGGCCACCTTGAGCGCCGACCTCCTGGCCGTGCGCTCGGCGCCGGCACATCCTCCGTGGTGGTCGCCGAGCCAGTGCTGACGGCCGCAGATGTTCCAGCTGCTGCCCTGCTGTTGGCGTGGTCGTCACGCTGCTGGACTCCGAGCTGCGCTCCTCCTCAGAGAACCCTCCACGCTGCAGCAGGACGGAGGGTCTGCAGCTGGGCCCTGCTGCCTTCCCCTACCATCCTGTGACAGCAGGCTCTCCACAGGGTGGACGTGATGGCGCTCAGGGGTGACCTCCACCTGCCTGTGTCTCCTGAAGCTGAGGCCTGGCGGCCTCGCGGCTCATGTGACGTCAGCCCTTCTGGCCTTCGTCGCCTGAACGCGGCGTTTCCTTCCGATCATCCTAATCTGAGGACGCGCCACTCTGACCTCTGAGGTGCGGCTTCTAAAGCTGGAGACCTCCTCGCGCCCCTGCAGACTCCAGTGGGGAGCAACACAAAGGCTCCGCAGGATTAACTCCCACTAACGGCTTCCTTCCTCTTCCTACATCAAGTCAATTAGCGGACGAGTGTTAATCTGAGCCGCTTCAGCGCCGCCGCGACCCCACGCCGGCGGATGAAAGTGGCTGAGGAGCAAAAGTGGCCGTGGTCTCCACGATATCGGTGAAAGTCGGAGCAGATGGCGAGCGCACTGAAAGCTTGAATACGTAATAGAGCGTGAAACCGAGAGGTGAGGACGAGGAGTCGCCGCCGCCCTTCCTCCACCGCCGCGTGGCGTAAAGAGGGGGAGCGGAGGGTCGACCCCGTGAGCGCAGAGGCGGAGCTGAGGGAAGTGGGCGGAGCCGGCCAGGAAAGCGGCACGGCGGCCAGCCACTCACAGGCCGGCGCCGCCAGATTGAGATCATTCTAACAAGAAGTGACCGAGCGTGGCGGTGATCCATGCAGACTATTAGTGTTGTCACGAAACTCTGCGGCCGCTACTGGGCATGCTCAGTCGGCGCGCCGGCCCCCGCACGCTTGCGTCGGCCTGCTCGGCGAAGGGAAGTGAAGGTCACGTCGCCTGGGTGCGCAGCAGCCAGCGCTCCCTCAGCTGCTCAGGGTTCTGCACGCGATCTTCACCGGGGGCGGGGTGGGAGCCGGCGCCGAGCCGAGCCCGGCCGGCTCGGGAAATACAGCGCCGCGCCGTCACAGCCGGGAACTGGCCTCTAACAGCAACCCGCTCAGGAGCCAGAGAAACACTGCAGTATGTAGAGCAGCACATGGTGAAGCCAGCACCCGCCGCGCTGGCTGCTCCGCATGGTTTCATCTCCATCTCCAGGTCACAGGTTTCTACCAAACTTGAAACAGGTCTTCCCTTGGCGCCGCAGTAGCTTCTGCTGACAGCAGCGGTGGATGATGATGTTGGAGCACTAACATCCGCCCACTGACCTTTGACCAGTCACAGCTGAGAGACCCTCAGATCTGACCCCTGACTCAGGGAGTTCCTGGAGCCTCAGGGCAGCTCCGTACCCAGGTGCTGGCTCCATCCAGCCTGGCGGCGGCGGCGGCAGGAGCCTCAGCGGAGGGTTGACCGCTGAAGCGCTGGCTGCCTGGGAGACGCTCCATCCAGGTCTCAACAGTGAAACATTCTGTTTCAACGTCATTCACGAGGTCAGAGGTCATGCCCAGGCTCGGCGTCACCATCTCCCTGGTTCTTCTGAGCTGAGAGTCTTCAGGACGTGGCTCAGTCACTGAAAGGTGGCGTCGCTCTCCAGGCCACACGCTTCTCTGCTGCAACTGAGAGGAAGAACCTGCGGAGGAGGAGGAGGAGGAGGAGGAGTGGACGGTGCTCCACCGTGAGGATGAAGCCAGAGATGGTTTGGACCCATGATGTGGAGACCAGCGTGTTGAGCTCCTCTCAGCCCGTTCAGAGGATCTGGGCGAGGCTCTTCAGGGGTGGGTTCAGGCCCGACACGTCAACCCTGGCTGCGTTCACTTGTGGGGACCTGTTTTTGGTGACACACTTCCCTGGGAGATTGTGACGTTTTGCTTCGTGGGGACCTTTGGCCGGACCCCACAAGGTTCAGCCGGAGCTGGAGGATGGGTCCAGGCTGGTCCAGGGTCCTGGTTCAGGTGTGGCCGATCATTCGTCAGTAGATGTGGACAGCAGAAGCCCAGTGGTCCATCTGAGGCAGCAGCACGGCCGGCGTGTGGATCAGGGTGGTGAGCGCCGGACAGCATGAGAGCGTCAGGCTCCTCTGGTGAGGACAGACTCGTCTTTTCATCTCTGGATCGGGTCCATTTACTCCAGCAGGTCACGTGACGGCTGCCGAGTCGGTGTTGACCTTCAGCAGCAGAAGCACGAGTCCCGCGGCCTCCACCCCAGACCTCCTTCTTCTAGCTGTCCTGAGGAGCGTCAGGAGCCGACTTGGTTTCCAGCCTGATGATGTCATCGGGCGTCCCCGGTGATGTCACTGGAGCTGATGAGTCCTGAAAGGATGAAGGACCGGGGGTCCTGTCGGCGCCTTTGTGCTTCTGAGACATTTTTCTGAAGCTTTCATTTCCTTTCTTGGAGCTTCCTGCTCAGTTGGTAAGCAGGTCAGAGAGCGGCTGACCTCCGACCCCAGGCTTCCTTGTTATTGCTCGCCACAAATCCACTTGTTCTCGCAGCGCCGCTCCCGCTGAGGTCATGTGACTGAAGCTGAGCACTGCAGCGGCCGGAGCGACTGTGTCTGGTGGTGGGACGTTGGTCTCCTGGATCAGCTGGGCTCACCTCCACAGAGGACCCTGGAGGTGGAGCCAGGAGCTCACCTCCTCAGGTGCAGGCCTGCTCCTGACAGCAGGATCTTCTGTGGCTGTCGAGCTGCAGCTGAGCAGAGCGTTCTGCTTGAGACGTGTCTGAGAGTCAGTCAGAGAGGTCGACATCGCAGGTCACTTCACTGAGCCGCCGTGAAGCCGCCCCCAAAACCTCTGTGAGGACGATTGAATCACAGCGGTTCTCCTCCAGCGAATGAAAGGAAAAACCGAGACTTGAAAACCCCTCAAGTGTCAGAGAAAATGTCGACGGAAACCAAAAGCTGGCGTGAAGTGGTGGACAGTGGAGAGTGAGGTGAGAGTCACTTGACTTCCAGACACCACCTCCAACACCCTGGTGAAAGCTGGAGCCTCCTGCCCTCCACCTGGCCCAGACCTGACCTCCATCCTGCTCTGATGCTCTGCAGCTCCTCCCTGCTGCCAGCCATTCACCCCGTCACATGACCCTGGTCACCACTGGCACCTGGCTTCTGCGTGGCTCATGGTTCCAGCTCCTCAACACAGCAGAGGAGCTTCCAACGGAGCCAGCACACCTGCTTGGCTCGGCTTGATGATGGAGCGAGGACGTGCCGCTGGTCCAGAGGCGGCTGAGGGTTCCTCAGCCACTGGTCTGAGCCTGAACCCGTCCTTCAACACCCTCAGCTGGACAGCTCAGTCACCGTGGGACCGTCCATCATGCTCCAGCTCGACGTCCTCTCAAGTCCCCGGCATGTCGCTTGACGCTGCAGGTGTAAGTAGCCCTTCCCACCTGTGTGACCTCCGTCCCGAGCGGCGAGGACAGCAGACAGGCGGGAGGTCAGAGGTCAGTCGGCATGTTCCATCCGCCGCCGACAGGTGCGGAGTGTTGAGGGATCGCTGAACGACCTTAAATGATACTGTCAGCTGAGTTTAGTCGGATTCTTCCTCGCCTCAAGCCTCCCGGCACAGGACCACACCCTTCCTCCTCAAACATGAGGCGTCAGAAGGTCACCTGCTTGACATGTTCTCCTGAAGTTTCTGTAGCAACAGCCCGTTCTAGATCGTGGCTCCAGCTGGGACTGGAGGTCCAGACTGCCCTCTGGGAGGGGGGGGGGTCTGACCCGGCCGGCCCATCAACCTGCTCACACTCGCAGAGCCACGGAAAAGTTGGAGAGGAGTCGGTGTTTTGGGATCAACTAACGCTCTTGTTGCGGAGGTGACGCTCTAAAGGCGGGGTGTGGGGTGTGAGGGGCACGGGGGGTCAGCTGACTGGAATCACAAGGCCACATTCCAGACTGGGCGAACCCTCAGCTTCAGATGTGTCGGAACCTGTTGGTGTGTGACCATGAGTGGGACGGTGGGTGAGACATCACCACCTCCAGGTTTCATCACCCCCCAACACCCCACCACCCCCCACCCCAGCTGCCACAACAAGAGAGAGAGAGAGAGCGAGTCTGTGACCTAAATTCGCTCTTAAAGCTGCAGCCAGGCCGGAAGTGATCCGGAGACCAGGCAGGGTCACATGACAGGAGGGTAGACAGACACCCAGGACCACCTGACCAAAGCCTCCAGGAGCAGGGTGGCTGGGTGGGATGGGGCCGGGTCAGAAGCATCTGGGAGCGGAGACTCGGAGTGGCGTCTTGAATCCAGCAGCAGGTACAGTGACTCCACCTGGAGCTGAGAGGCTGACCACCACCTCCATCAGGAGGAGGAGGAGTCAGGAGCTGAGGGGCCATCTCAGGAGGGGCTCCAGGAGAGCTGGCTCCTGAGCTCTGGGACCTCAGCGGCTGGTCATCATGACCGTCATCTTTCCAGGGTTCTTCTCAGGACTAGAGGTGCGCTTCCTCGCGCCTCCCCCCGGCTGCAGTGGCCCCGACTCAAGGGCCCAGGATTCCAGACTGCTCCTCCCCACAGGTCCGGAGGTCAGACACGGTCCACCTGAAGGGCCCGCAGCCTGCTCCTCCAGTGGCTCCCAACTCAAGGGCCTCGGAGGGAGGAGTCAAGAGAGACCTGGGGAGCGGGGCCAGCTGTTTCAGGGACGAACCAGTGGGCGGGTCCAAGATGCAGTTCATCTTCATCACCACCACGGTTGATGTTGGCCTGATGGCTGTCTCGTGGTCTCCATCTGGTCCAGCTTAGGTCCAGTGGACTCAGCTCAGGTCCTGGCTCCATCTGGTCCAGCTTAGGTCCAGTGGACTCAGCTCAGGTCCATCTGAAGTGGCACCAGAGCTCTGAGTCTCCTGGTGACAGACGTCATGTGAGGACCACGCCTCGTGTTTCTCCTGCTTCGGGCCTGTCTGAGGAGGACCACGCTGCAGGGGAGGCTGCTGCCTGAACTAGTGAGACTCCACCGTGGTGTTGCTTCAGAGCTCGCCGAGGTCCGGCCTTCACTTGACTGACAGACAGTCCTGGCTCCGTGTTGCTGCTGTGGGATGACAACTCTTCCTCCGTGAAGGAACAGGCACCACTCCCGGATGTGTGTTAGCATCTGTTAGCTTGCTGTTTCCCACTCGCTGGACTCTGTCTTTCCCATTGTACTAAAGTGTTTTCAAGCTCTGGTTTGACATGGCTCTGGTGGCTTTGTTGAGCAAGAGTGTTTAAGATGATCCCCATCAGGAAACTGCCCAACTGGCCTTTGTCTTGGTTTGTTCCCTTCAACTACGCAAATGTACCGCATCCAACTATTCACGATGATCCTTATTCATGGACTTATTTTTATAAACATCATGAGGCCTTTTCTGCAAAGGAGCAGGAGGAGAGCAATAGTTTTGTTTTTGTTTTTAGCCTGGGAACAAACAGATGGCTCAGGCAGGGCAGAATTTTTAATATTGGAATTACTGGTATTTGTGTGTGTGTGTGTGTGTGTGTGTGTGTGTGTGTGTGTGTGTGTGTGTGTGTGTGTGTGTGTGTGTGTGTGTGTGTGTGTGTGTGTGTGTGTGTGTGTGTGTGTGTGTGTGTGTGTGTGAGACGGTGACACTGTGACTTTCATCCTCAATTTTGAAAATAGCTCCCAAACAATGCAATGTAGCATTCGAATAAGTCACTCTCAGCCCTTTATTCTGTCGGTGGCTTCATGTTAAGCAACTCATGCACAGTGTTGTCCAGCGCTTCTCGCCATTCTTCTTCTGCAGCCTCATCATTTCTCGCCTTCTCTCTCGATATAAATACGTGTTCTTCACGTGACACTTCTTCATTCCTATATTTTGAATAATTTCATTTTAATAGATTCACTCGAGTGTTTTATATAGATTTTTTTTCCACTTCGTTCTGATAATTACAAGACTGAAGTTGCTTTCACCGTTTCATTTTTATCTGTTCTTGTCTTATAAACGCATTTTTCTATTTTTTATGTGTTTTTTTATTTTTTTATTGTAATTACATTTTTGAATAAATACTTTGACATTATAATTTGTATAGACGTGGTTGAATTGTATGTATTTATTTCTGTGTGTGTGTGCGCGCGTGTTGTTGTACTGTCTTTGTGAGAACCGTTTTTAACAGCGTGAGGTCCTCCTTTTGTCAAGCCTCATTTTGAGAGCTAAAACTACAAAAGTGTGTTTTAGTGTGGTTAAGCGTCAAGCTTGAGTTTAGCCATGTGTTTTAGATGCTTGGGTTCGGGGGGAGAGGCTGGGGAAAGGGTGACGGTCATGTATGCCAGTGGTGTGTGTGTGTGTGTGTGTGTGTGTGTGTGTGTGTGTGTGTGTGTGTTAAAAACTCAATTACGTATAGTGACGATATAAAGTCGTTACCAGTCCAACAAAACGGTATTTTTCAAATGTAGCGTCGTTAAATATTTTTCTGACCCCGCGTTTTCACGTTGCATATGTGAATGTTTACAGATTGTGGCGCATGAATGTCATGCTCGGCGGCCTGCGCCACTTCGAGCTGTGGGTGTTGAGAAAACGCCACTCAGGCAAAAACACCACTCTCTTCATTCATCACTTTTAATCAGCTCTTCTGAAAAACAAACAGCAACAAAACACAGGTGCCAAACAGGTGAATGCTAAAGACAAACGTGCAAAAATCCATTTGAAATAAAATAAAATAAAACTCGCCGGTGACCGAGAGAATGTTTCTCCATGTTTTTTTTATTTTTTTTTATTTTTTTTATTATCATTAATCTGTCTGCTGACGGGTTTGGAATGGAATCGGACTGGACCGGTCCAGTTTGTGCTTCCTCTCCTTCACACGGTTTTCACCAGCATGTGAACGAGGCCAGGCTCGCCGCGCACTTTGAACTGGGTCAGTGTGACATGAAGTTCTGAGCCATACGGAGTTCCACTCCTGACCTGGATTGTGGTGAAGGGACGGATGTCGGGACCTGAACACAGCGCTCACTTGGAGAGCGGCGACACCCGAGTTACGAAAACGGTGGTTGGGAGTCGTCGATTTCCGTGAATCACGCGCCTTTCAGTCGTGGCGCAATTTGACCTCACTGTTGCTGTTTCGAAAATGGTGGTGGAAATATCAGCGTTCAAAATGACATTATATTTTCTCACAAAAGTCCAAATGTATCGATCAAATCGTTCTCAGCAGAGGCTCAGTTGTCCTCCGTAAAACAGCTGTTAAAACGGTATTGTGGCCATATAATTGATTGGGTTTATTCAGTTGTGTTTTTAAGAAAAGAGAGGGAAAAGAGGGACCTTTGTTTCCTGAGTTACACTTGAAAGAGTTCAACACGAGTCATTTGAGATTCAGATCTGCCTCCTGACGGATTTATAGTCACAACTTCGGGCGCAATAAATTCAAATGCGGCTGTCTAAATTTCAAGCGTAATTTCTCCTGCATTATAAAAACAACTGTGTCGTCCCAGTTGGAAAACATTTTTTCTCGTCCTCGTGGTTTAATGTCGCTACTTGGTTTTGGGTCTTGGCGTAGCCCTTGATATTCTACGATGAATAATAAAAAGCTTTTCGTCTTGAAAAAAATATTTTATTTAAAAATATTTTTGGATAAATATTTTCCCAACATTTATTGGTGTTTGCAGTTGAAGCAGCAGTTTTAACGTTGGCGCTCGCAGATGAAGCACTGCGTCTGGCTCCACTTGGAATATTTCACCACAATTGTCGGCAAACATCAGACAAATCGACGCAATCGGTGCGTGCGCGTGCGCCAGCCTCCTTCCTGCTGAAGCAGCAAGCGAAGGTCGCTGCAGCCCGCGGAGGCCTCCGCGCGCGGCGCCGGTGAGTTTGGGCCCGCGCGCACACGCCCTCACGCCAAGTGAGAGAAAAATAAATAAAAAAACGGGCAAAGTGCAGTTGTTCATCGTTGAATAGAGAGAAGGGGTTTCCGCGGAGCGGGTGGTGAGGCGTTGGGATGTCCCGGCTCTGACCTGAGTAGATATGATCTGGAGGCTCGGGTTTCCTCCCACCTGGCTCCTGCTCACTTTAAGGCTTCATGAGTCATTTGAACGAGAGCGCGCGCGCGCGAGCGATTGTCTGACAAGTCCATAAATAGTCCGAGTCCATACTGACGAGTCTACGACAACAAATAGACTTTAAATACATTGTACAATAAATACAAAACATAAATAAAAGACTCAAGCCAGCGAAGATCTTTGTACAAGATATAAATAGTCTGAAATATAGTTAGTTACCTTTGGCAAGTCTAGTTTACAGTTGTCGGCCCGCAGGCAACAAAACTTTCTCCCTTTTTCGCCAGGAAACCAGCGTGTCCCTTCTCCTTCTCCTGAGCCGCTGATGTCGGTCAGTCCTCGCCCGCATGCGGCGTGCGCCTCAGTTCAGGAACGCGTTCGGGGTCACCCGCTTTTGGTGGGACAGAACCCCGGGGAAGCTGGCCGACACCCCCGGGGAGAAGGCCGGCGGCAGCGAGCTGTTCCTCAGCGAGTCCGAAAGCAGGGCCGTGGAGCTGCTGCTCGCCAGGCCGCCGAAGCTCGCCGCGCCCTGCTGGAGGTGCGGCGGCGGCGGCGGCGGCGGAGGCGCTCCGCCCGGCGCGCCCGCGTGCTGACTCCCTGAGACAAAGTAACCCGCAGTCTGTCCGGAGAGCAGCCCGACCGGAGACGTGCTCATCCCGTAAGTGTTCGTCAAGCCCAGAGCCCCCGCGGCCGAGCCGCCGAGAATGGAGCGCCCCAAGTCCCCGTTGCTCAGCTGCTCCACGGCCGGCAGCAGCGAGCCGTAGCCGGCCGTCTGGTTGAGGAAGCCGGGCGACGAGCCGTTGTAGTGCGGGTGGTGGTGGTGGTGGTGGTGCAGGGAGAGGAAGGGCGAGATCTGCCAGTACAGCGGGTTGTTGGGCCGCTCGTTAATCCCCAGGCCGAGCGGAGCGAAGCGCAGCCCGCGCTTCATGGCCAGCTTCCCGCGGGAGGTGGCCGAGCGCCGGCGCAGCTTGCCCGTGGTGCCGCCGATGAAGACGTCGTCGCTGCTGGGGTCCAGCATCCAGTAGTTGCCCTTGCCCGGGTCGTCGTAGTGGCGCGGCACCTTGACGAAGCACTTGTTGAGGCTGAGGTTGTGGCGGATGGAGTTCTGCCAGCCCTGCTTGTGCTCGCGGTAGTAGGGGAAGTTCTTCATGATGAACTCGTAGATGCCGTTCAGCGTCAGCCGCTTCTCGGGGCTCTGGCGGATCGCCATCATGATCAGCGCGTTGTAGCTGAAGGGCGGCTTGTCGAACTTGCCGCTCTTGGTGCCGGTGGTGCTGTTCTGCTCCGGGGCGGCTTTGGCGCTGCCCTCCTCCTCCTCCTCCTCCTCCTCCTCCTCCTCACCCTCCTCGAGCTTGGCCGGCTTCTCGGGGTCCGGCGGTTCCAGGGAGCGGTCCGAGTCGGAGGCCGGCGAGACCCCGGTCCCGGCCCCGGCGGCGGAGGAGGCGGACTCGGCGGCGGCGCGCTCGCACTTGGAGGGCAGCAGCAGGCTCTTGATGCTGAAGGAGGAGGACCGCTGCACGGTCGGCGGCTCTTTCGCGTCCTCCATGCCCGGTGGCGCCTCGCTGCCGAAAGTTGGGGAATAAATAATGGCGATGAAAAATCAGCAACAACAACAAACAAGTCCGGTTCGGTCCACCTCCGTGATCCGGGCTGGACGCAAGACGCACACACGCACAGAGAGAGCGAGAGAGCGAGAGAGAGAGGAGGGTGAGGACGGGAGATGGAGAGACACAGAGACAGAGACAGAGACAGAGAGAGAGAGCGAGAAATTAGTAATTAAGGCGGTTCCGGCCCAGCGCGGGGGAGGAGCCGCTCCAACTCAGTGATTTTGCCAACAAATCCTCTTTAGGGTTTCCGCGCGCTTCTGTCTCCAAACGGGCTCCAACTACTTGGCGACGCTGCTGCGCTCTAATCTCGCTCCACTCCGCGGCTGCGCGCTCGCGTCGCCCGGCTGCCGCGTGCCCGGCGCGTCCGAGCGCCAGTGCGCAGGCGCGGCCTCTTACTTCCTGCGAGGCTTTTGTTTTCTCCGCGACTATAATCGTCTGAACGCATGTGGGCAAACACTGCGCGTGCGTGTGGCCGTGCGTTCACGTGTGCGGGGCGGCGGGGCGCTTTTGTCTCGTGAACATGCCGGGAGGACACAGCGGCGCATGCGCACACCCTCACCGCCTGAAGACGGCGTTGCTGTGACCAGACCGCCCCCTGTCGGCGTCGTGGTGAACTTCAACTCGACATTATGAAGGAATAAGTGGAGCTTGCGCGAGCCCATGTGCTGCTCTTTATGATGATAACGCCGTGTAACTGTTGACGCCATCAAGCCGTTGACAATAGTCCACTGAGAAGCTGCATCACTGAAAGTGTAACGGGTCCAGGCGGTGATGTGGCAGTGTACCAGAGAGTGCAGTCATGGTGCGCGCCATCTTTCCTCGGCTGTATTCAGGGGCCACAGCTGAAGGACCATGCTGGACCGCCCTGGACCTCAGTGTATCGACTGCGCCGTGTGCAAGTCTCGCGGCACTGGAAAAGAGGAAAGAAGGTCGCGACTGTTTCATCACACACACACACACACGTGTCAGTTATTCCACCCTCATCTCACGACCACATGATTGATGGGCGTCGACTCTGTAAAGTGGCTAAGCAGGTGCCCAGCCAGAGGAGTGTCCGCTCACCTGTCCGAGGTAAACCGTCGCGGCCCCATAAAGGTAGGGGCCCCGCTCGCGCGTGACAGGCAGCACTTCAGGTCAACCACAGCCAAGCCATGTCAGGGCCAAAGCATCCAACAGTCTTTCTCCCACTCCCACGATCCTCTGCACAGTTTGCTTCTGGGTGGCCTCAACAATATGCTTTAGATCCCTGAAGTGAATGTGACGAAGCGCACAGCTGCTCTGGACCGTCCTGGGTGGAGTTTGCATCTTCTCCACGTGCCAGTGTGGCTTCTCTCCGGTTTCCTCCCACAGCCTAGAGACATGCTGGCTGGCTTAAGTGGACACGCTAGGTGTGCCCTGCAACGAAGCTGTCCAGGGTGTCTTCCTGCCTCTCGCCCTGTGAGGCTGGGACAGGCTCCAGCCCGAGCGGGACGTTTACTGGGTGGACGTTTACTCGCAGTCCACATTTCTTTTTGCTGAGGTTTGAGACCTGCTCCGAGCGTGAAACCCCACTGTGCTCGCTCTGATCTCTCCCGGTGATCAAGGCCATTGAACTGATGCCGATTGTGTTTGTTTACACGCTGCACTTTCATGTCACAACAATAGCTTACACTCACACTCTCACACACACACACACACACACATCTACTTACACACGGTCGGCGCGACAGGTCTCCATCCGCCAATCAGCCCAATGAAATCTCCAGCGTTTCAGTGCCAGATGGTGTTTCTGTTTAATGAGAACAGGACACACACGCCTGCCAACAACCCAGTTGTTGTGAAGTCTTAACCTTGTGGGGACCGGCCTAATGGTCAGTACACACACACACAGGCTCAGGAGTCCCGTTTCCACGTGTCAGGGAGCAGCGGGTGTCCAGGCCCGGAGGCTGGTTCCTCAGGCACGTCCAACACTCGGGCTGCAGACTCCCAGGCCTCGCACCAGCTCACAGTCATGATGCCGACACAGCGACGGTGCTGGCCACTCAGCGGGGGGTCAGGGAGCAGCAGTGAAGGGGTCTCCCAGCAGGGCGGCGCTGGTGAGCTCATCTGCCCCGTCTTCAGTCCCAACAGCAAACACCGTGCTTTCACTGCAAGTTGGCTTCCAACTTTGAGAAGCTGTGAGCGGAGGTCTTACTCTGAAGGAGGTCAGGAGGCCGGAGCACCGCTGACCCGGCAAAGGTGGAGCTGCCAAAGACTGGCTGGAAACTCTGTCCAGGAATCCATGGAAAGTTGGGCTGATGAGAGGCGACAGCGTGAGGAGGCAGCGCATCTGTGCTCGCTGCGGCGCCGCCCGTCCTGCTGACCTCCTGCCTGGCCGCCGCCGCCACCGCGTCCTGCAGGATCACGGCAGGATGGCAGCACGTCTGCACCTGATTTCTGAGTGGATGCTCTCTGACAGATATGACAGCATCATCGACGTATCGAGTCCCTGGTGTTTATCGGGCCTGACATGGTCCAGAACAAACGCGGGTCCAAGCCCAGCGTGCAGGAGTGGAGGTGGAGAAATGAGGCCATTGGACGGGAAGTTGCTCCCTGTCACAGCGTGTTAGCAGCGAAGCGGCGGCGCCGTAACCACGGTGACTCCCTCAGAGGAGACGCTCCTCGCCACGCCAGCAATCGTATCAGCACCTTCACGGCAAACGAAACCAGGCCGACGCGTCCACAGCCAGCGGGGTCGTCCAGAGTTCAGCGCTATTTATAGCACAGTACAGTTGACCCCCTCCACCCCATCAATGCACACCCCCCACATATAGCGGCGTCTTCACCGTGCAGCTGTACACTTGCACTCTGCGCCCCACAGGCCCCGCCCACTCACGGCAACACGTGTCGGGGCAGGAGGAGGAGGAGGAGGAGGAAGGTGGGCTCCCCATCGCTGTGGTGGAGCATCTGCAAGGTGCACTTCCTGGTTGGATTCCTGGAGGTCTCCCTCCCCTGCCCCTCCCCCCTCAGCTCACACACTGACCTACATTGCCATGGAACCACAGCGTGTTTGTGTCTTCATGGATTTTTCACGCGTACATTGGGTCCTCACTGTGGCATGGACCTGAGGTCCTCACAGCTCACTGAGCTCCAGCCACGGGACCAGGGACTTGTGAGGACAGTCAGAGACACATCACCCACAGAGCCCCTGACGGCGATGAAGCGTTCAGGCGTGCGTCACCGTCATGTGGAACCAAGTGATCCTCTGTCAGCAACCTCGGCCCACAGTCGATGGAAGGCACCTTCACAGCATTGTCCAGAAGCAGAGCAGGTGAGCGGGCGGACGGAGGGTGTCGGGGGCGGGGGGTCTCTGACGTCAGCAGCCAGGACTCATCAGCTCAGACACCTCGTGGTTGCAGGGGGTTAAGCTGGACTTGCCCGGGTCTCTTCACCCTCCTGCCCTGACGCTGCTGAGACGCTCAGGTGAAGGTTCCCCGAGCCAAAGTGGAGAAGTCAACGCTCGGTCACCGATACATTTTCTCTCTGGAGCAAAGTCGTCTTATTGTGCTGGAGATTAGAGCAGATAATGCTCTTACAGGAGCTTTGCTGCAGCATGAGATGATGGTTTGGAGATGGAAGCCTCCACTGAGGTTGCTGTCATCTCCTCTCTCAAGCGCCCTCACCACCCGTCTCTGCTCCAGCTCTGGGAGCCACGTCAGGCTGGGAACCCACGGCGCCCCTGCAGCCACCGCCCGCTGTGATGCCCCCTTGGCTCTGGCCTGGGTGAACTCTGCCTCCACTTCCACTCGTCCTGAGCTGGTGTCGCTCCAGGGGCAGCAGGACCTGACACCAGCACCAGTGGAGAGCTGCTCTCTGCGACGTGAGAGGCGACCGTCGGCGGGTCGTCCTGCGCCGGACACGCCTCACCTTACGCCCCCCACCTCCATCACCTGAACGCAGCTTGGTCCTGCTCAGCTCAGGATGGGCCCCTCGGTGAAACGGACGGTGCTGGCTGTGATAAACGCCGACTGAAATATAGATCATGAGGCCCTTGAATTATTCACCGCGTGACGAAGGGCTGCTCCGCCACGGCGGGGCCCCTCCAGCGGGGGGGTCGTCTCAACTCAGCGACTGATGCTGCTGCAGCAGGCCCTGACCAAGGTCACGCTGGGGTCACACACACAGCTTGTCCCACGTGAAGCTGCACTCGTGGGCACCTTGTGCAACGTCCCCACAAGGTTCAGCCTGAATCTGAGTGTGAAGATGCCAAACTAGCTGGCTCCAGAGTCCTGCTTCAGGTGAGCGATGTGTTCAGGGGCAGAGGCTGGGGAAAGGGTGATGGCCAGGGGGGTCCTCAGGAGGAGCGAGAGACAGACGCGCGTGTGTGTATTAAGTGTCATTTACAGCGTGTCACAACACAGCGCCTCTGCAGTCGCAGCTTCTCCCTCCTCCCACGAGCACCACATGATTATTTCATAGGGACGTGAAAGATTCATGGCGGCGTGTGGACTCGCCCAGCAGGGAAGAGACTGTCGGCTTGGCTGCCCGACGGACCGTGGTCCGGCCGGCGGTCCTCCTGCTCCAGGTCCAGCGCCTGACAGGAACCTGAGGCAGTCCTGAAGACCTTGGTGCTGTGGAGGTGTGGCGCTCACGGGACGGCTCCCAGATACCTGATCCAGCATGGACCCAAATCTCAACCTGCTTCCAGTGGACCTCATGGAGTGATGCTGACTGGGGGAGGCAACTTCCTTCCTCCCATGACCCCAGCTTCTGCTCCCTGTTTTGGAGACAGAAGAAGTCCCTGCTGGAAAAGTGAGCTGAGCCAGGAGCGCGCTGGGACGGTGGGGGTGGAGGTGAGCGCGGCAGAGAGCGACACCTACAGGCTGAATGTGTAGACCTCGCTCCTGCTGGTGCCTCTGTCTCAGCAGGGAGCAGGCCTCCGTGGACCATGATGTTGCTGATGACATAGTGATCTGTAGTGGGATGAAGATGAGTTGGAGAGGAACGAAGCTCTGGAGGCAGTGTGAGCGAGGCAGGAGGGTCACTGAAGATGAGGGAGGAGAAGGAAGAGAGAGATGTGGAGGAGAGGAGGAGAGTGCAGGCAGGGCGTCTGTCAGGGAGTGAAGGAGGAGCGCCGCCATGACGTTTGCTCCACAGACAGGAAGCAGAGGGAGAGCCAGCTGTGGAGGAGGGACGGGAGACAAACAGGTGTGAGTGGAGATCTCACTTCTCTCCTCTCCCACATCTCCGTTCTCCTGCTGCCAACCTTTGCCCCTCACCTCAGTCACTCACTGGACGGGAGAAGCTGAGGTGAGTGAGTGAGTGGGTCTGGAGGGAGAGCAGCAGCTCCGCTCTGCTGACGTGCCGATGGTGATGATGGTGATCATGTGAGCGGCTGAGCAAGAGGTTTCCCGCAGGTTCTCCAGCTCTTCCATGTGACCTCTGAGCAGTGCTGATATGTCCATCTTCATGTGGAACAGAGGCTGGAAACTGAGGAACAGGCTTTGAGTTGAGTTGGGTGGTGAGTCCAACACCTCATGAGCCGTCGTCTCAGTAGCATGAACGCCAAACCACGACGGAGAGGAAACCAAGCTGGTAGCTGGAGAGGCCTGATGTGGGCCGGTCTGGTCCAGAGTCCTGGCTCAGGTGAGCCATGTCTTTAGAGGCTGGGGGAAGGGAGGTCCCCACAAGGAGGCAGGCCAGTGAGTGTGCGTAAAGTGACCTTCAGTGGAGGGAGGACGTGTGAGGACGGGGCCCAGCTCTGAGCCTCTGCCTCTGCTCGCTCATGACTCACTGTGGATCCACTTGGGAAGGTTTCCCTCCACACACACTGATGTCCATGGTGGTCCAGTGTGGTCCATGGCAGGGCTGGAAGGAGTAGGTGAGGAGCCACAGGAACATTTGGCCCAGTCGGTCCCTCAAGATGGCGCCACACAGAGCAGCAAGCTAGCAAGCTAACAAGCCGGCGCCTTCTTCGGATCGACTTTGGTTTTGCAACTTTCTTGTCGGAGTAAAAGATTCAGGGTTGAAGGTTGTGTTCAGTGGCTGGTGAGTCATTTGGATCCAGTTTGGGATGTATTTTTAATGCAGCGTCCCCAAAAGGAGAGAAATTAAACAGGGTGTGTGTGTGTGTGTGTTGGTTGACATTACTAAAAAGAGTGGACATGTTACACAGCAGTGGAGGCTCTGAACCCTCCAGCACCTACACACACACACACACACACACACACACACACACACACACACACACACACACACACACACACACACACACACAGAAAAGCCCCAAACTCAGCTGCCCAACCTTTCCCCTGGTGTGTGTGTGTGTGTGTGTGTGCGCGCGCCCTCTGTGTCTTTTCTGTGTGCCTGTGTAATGTTGTGTGTCTGTGGCAGAAAGAACACTGCGACCTAAAAACTCAGCTCACAGAGCGACTGCACGCTGAACAGAAGGCTCATCCAAGTGTAAACGCACACACACACACACACACACACGTGCGTGTGCGCGCAGGGGGCACGTGGACTGCTGAACACACAGAGCTGCTGCAGCCTTCAAGCCTCACAGCAACACAGCAGAGCAGACACAGTGTTTACATGTGTGCAAACAAGGTTCTGCACTGAGGAACACAAGTGGCATGTGAGAGGGTGAGTGAAGGAGGTGAGTGAGTGAGTGAGTGAGTGAGTGAGTGAGAGACAGAATGAATGAGTGAGTGAGTGAGTGAGTGACAGAATGAGTGAGTGAGTGAGTGAGTGAGTGACAGAATGAATGAGTGAGTGAGTGAGTGAGTGAGTGAGTGAGAGAATGAGTGAGTGAGTGAGTGAGTGAGTGACAGAATGAGTGAGTGACAGAGTGAGTGAGTGAGTGAGTGAGTGACAGAATGAGTGAGTGAGTGAGTGACAGAATGAATGAGTGAGTGAGTGAGTGAGTGACAGAATGAGTGAGTGAGTGAGTGAGTGACAGAATGAATGAGTGAGTGAGTGAGTGACAGAATGAGTGAGTGAGTGAGTGAGTGAGTGACAGAA
Source organism: Synchiropus splendidus (assembly GCF_027744825.2). Lineage (NCBI taxonomy): Eukaryota > Metazoa > Chordata > Actinopteri > Syngnathiformes > Callionymidae > Synchiropus > Synchiropus splendidus. The sequence goes on along the minus strand of NC_071342.1, from coordinate 25,413,790 downwards.
TGAGTGAGTGAGTGTTGTGAGACAGTGAGTGAGTGACAGAACGAGTGAGTGAGTGAGTGAGTGACAGAGTGAGTGAGTGAGTGAGTGAGTGAGCGAGAGAATGAGTGAGTGAGTGAGTGAGTGAGAGAATGAGTGAGTGAGTGAGTGAGTGAGAGAATGAGTGAGTGAGAGAGTGAGTGAGTGAGAGAATGAGTGAGTGAGAGAGTGAGTGAGTGAGAGAATGAGTGAGTGAGTGAGTGAGTGACAGAATGAGTGAGTGAGAGAGTGAGTGAATGAGTGAGTGAGAGAATGAGTGAGTGAGTGAGTGAGAGAGTGAGTGAGTGAGTGAGTGAGTGAGTGAGTGAGTGAGTGAGTGAGTGAGTGGGTGAGTGAGTGAGTGAGAGAGTGAGAGAGTGAGTGAGTGAGAGAATGAATGAGTGAGTGAGTGAGTGAGTGGGTGAGTGAGTGAGTGAGAGAGTGAGTGAGTGAGAGAATGAATGAGTGAGTGAGTGAGTGAGTGACAGAATGAATGAGTGAGTGAGTGAGTGACAGAATGAGTGAGTGAGTGACAGAATGAGTGAGTGAGTGAGTGGGTGACAGAATGAGTGAGTGAGTGAGTGTTGTGAGACAGTGAGTGAGTGACAGAACGAGTGAGTGAGTGAGTGACAGAATGAGTGAGTGAGTGAGTGAGTGACAGAGTGAGTGAGTGAGTGAGTGAGTGAGTGAGCGAGAGAATGAGTGAGTGAGTGAGTGAGTGAGTGAGTGAGTGAGAGAATGAGTGAGTGAGTGAGTGAGTGAGTGAGTGAGCGAGAGAATGAGTGAGAGAATGAGTGAGTGAGTGAGTGAGTGAGAGAATGAGTGAGTGAGTGAGTGAGTGAGTGAGAGAGTGGGTGAGTGAGAGAATGAGTGAGAGAATGAGTGAGTGAGTGAGTGAGTGAGTGAGAGAGTGGGTGAGTGAGAGAATGAGTGAGTGAGTGAGTGAGAGAATGAGTGAGTGAGTGAGTGAGTGAGTGAGAGAATGAGTGAGTGAGAGAATGAGTGAGTGAGAGAGTGAGTGAGTGAGAGAGTGAGTGAGTGAGAGAGTGAGTGAGAGAATGAGTGAGTGAGTGAGTGAGTGAGTGAGTGAGAGAGTGGGTGAGTGAGAGAATGAGTGAGTGAGTGAGTGAGAGAATGAGTGAGTGAGTGAGTGAGAGAATGAGTGAGTGAGAGAATGAGTGAGTGAGAGAGTGAGTGAAGGAGGTGAGTGAGTGAGTGAGTGTGGTGAGTGAGTGAGTGAGTGAGTGAGTGAGTGAGTGAGTGAGTGAGTGAGTCAACACGTCAGTCTGATGCAGCGCAGCTGTGAGCCAATGGCGGGTCTCCCTGGTGATGCCATGCATCATGTGGCACTTATGGTTCCCTGGGAGCCAGGTGAAAAGCTCTGAGACTCGGAGTGGAGCTCTGCACCGAGAGCCTTGATGTCTGGTGTCAGCAGGCCTGGACTTCCAGACACATCACTGCACCCAGCGGCTCAGACCGTACCCCCTCAGTCACGTGGGAGGCCGGACTGGTCCCAGCTGATGAGTCCATGAATGAGCTGTGGTCATCGCCACGACTGGACTGCGGTGCTCGGCGCTTGGTCCCTGGTGCTCGTCAGGGTCGCGGCCTCCATCGCCTGCGCGTGTGGCGCGGCAGCGGTCACGGGACTGCGCTGCCATCTCGTGGACTCTGTTAAAAACACACTCTGTTCGCGCTCTTCAATGACACACACACACGGAACTAAAGCGGGAGCCAATAGCCGTGTATGGGAGAAAAGTAGCCTTCAATAAATCACTCAGTGCTCAAGGTCACTCATGATCAAAACACTCGCTGGTGCATGGAACTGAGTTGGAGGCGGGCGCTCCGTGCTGAGCCAATCACGACGCGCTCTTCCTCAGACCCGGAAGCGGAAGAGACGACAAATATCATCCCGCGACAGCTGGGACGCGCGCTACTGACGAGTGTGTGACGTCATGACTTGGAGCGACGCCAGGTCCTCCACTAGCGTTGAGTGGTGACTACAAGGACCGAGGGGCCCTGCGGTGGCCAAGTGGCGCCCTCTGGCGCTGCAGAGCGCCACTGCAGCAGCTCGGCCGGCGGCGCGTGAGGCTCGCGCGTCTCTCAGGATGTCCAGCCTGGTGTCGGTGGACTTCGAGGTCTTCGGTCACGTGCAGGGTGGGTGCCTGCGTTCCTCTTCGTCGTCCGTCTTCCTGGCTGCGGTTCTCCGTCCGCAGTGATCGGGTTCCGCAGCGGGTGCTTTTTATAGACCCGCTCTGCTGCGGCAGGCCGCGGCGGTCACGTGACTGCCGTGCGGCGACCGCTCCACTAATCGGCTGCTTCTCTCTTTTTCACAGGAGTGTGTTTCAGAATGGTGAGTTCCGGACTTTGGAAGGTTTTCTCCCTGCAGCGCGGAGGCGCGTGCCTCCCTCTGCACCTGCGCAGTCGCCGCCGCGCTCCTCGCCTGAAGCCCGACGTGTGTGTGTGTGTGTGTGTTGTGTCTCGCAGTACACCGAGCAGGAGGGACGGCGCCTCGGCCTGGTGGGATGGGTGAAGAACACCTCAGCTGGAACCGTGGTCGGTCAGCTCCAGGGTCCCGGCGCCGTGGTGGAGGAGATGTGAGCGCGTTTCACCTCAAACACTGGCGCCTCGTTCTCGGGACGTCCCGCGTTACTTACAAGGTTCGAACCGTCACACGGCGCCTCCCCAAATCACTGGCTGCCGGAGACGAGAAACAAGGGAAGCAGGCGCTGACCACACAGACTGCGGGTCGCGGCACGTGCCCTGCGGTAGAGCCGACTGCTTTTCTCCCACCTCACTTTCACCTGGTGACGTCATGTTGCCGCCAACATTACCTCGTGTGGGCGAGTGACGTCATGTGCACGTGTCTGTCTTCCAGCTGAAAGAGTGAAGCGATTGTCATGACGTCATGGGGTTGAGCATTCCCTGGATGATCCATCAGGGGGCAGCATTGACCTTCTGTGTCTTTCACTTCCTGCTTCTGAATCTGGCGACGTTCCCGGGAAATTCTGCTCTTCACAGGACGCGACCAACACGTCCGACGTTTGAACCCGATACTGGGAACGTCAGTGTTCACGTCACGTCCCGGGCCGAGCCTTTGTTAGGTTCCGTGTTTGATGTGTTTTAGCTTTTGATTCAGAGACACAGATGTGTTTCCACATCATTCTGCTCACCCGCGGCCCAAACGAGGATCTGGAGTTGAAACCTTGGAGGCATCACAACCATGAGTAGATGAGGGTGCAGTGTGTTGCTGTGTGGCTGAGGTGAGCTCACTTCCCCGGGGACGCGGCCGGGCGGGACCCTCTGACTCAGGCTGCAGATGAAGTACGGCTGGACGGAGGAGTCTGGTGTAGCGTCAGTCTGACTGTTGGCTCTGCTTCCCTCCACTCACTTTTCCAAGCCCACACTGCTGTTTCCTCTGGGCTGCTTTCACCATGACCTCACTTCCTGTCAGGCCTGAGAAGCAGGAAGCAACTCAGTTGGGAGTGTGGAAATGAGAGACAGGTGGTTCAGAAGAGGCACAGTGGAGGGAGGGATGATGGCAACAGGTGGAGGATGGAAGGAGGCAGTGAGGGGCTGAAGAGAGAAGCTCCTTGTCCTGCTCTCTTTCCCTCTCTCTCGTCTCTCTCTCCCTCCCTCTCTCTCTTTCCCTCTCTCATCCCTCTCTCTCTCTCTCCCTCTCTCTCTTTCCCTCTCTCTCTCTCTCTCTCTCCCTCTCTCATCCCTCTCTCTCCCCTCTCTCTCTCTCTCTCCCTCTCTCTCTCTCCCCCCTCTCTCTTTCCCTCTCTCTCCCCCCTCTCCCTCTGTCTCTCTCCCCCTCTGTCTCTCTCTCCCCCCTCTCCCTCTCTCTCTCTCCCCCTCTCTCTTTCCCTCTCTCTCTCTCCCCCTCTCTATCTCTCCCTCTGTCTCTCTCTCCCTCTGTCTCTCTCCCCCTCTGTCCCTCTCTCCCTCCCTCTCACCTCTCCCCCTCACCTCTCTCTCTCTCCCTCTCTCTCTCTCTCTCCCTCCCTCTCACCTCTCTCTCTCTCCCTCTCTCTCTCTCTCTCCCCCTCACCTCTCCCTCTCTCTCCCTCTCACCTCTCCCCCTCACCTCTCTCTCTCCCCCCCTCTGTCCCTCTCTCTCTCTCTCTCCCTCTCTCTCTCTCTCTCTCCCTCTCACCTCCCCCCCCCCCCCCCCCCCCCCCCCCCCCCCCCCCCCCCCCCCCCCTAACTTCTAGCAGCGTGGAGCTGGACCTGGTCCCAGTCAGACCCGAGTGTGTGTAATGACTCTGGTCACAGCGCCCCTCTCTGGACGCACTTGACCATGTCACCAGCGGCGGTGTGCGTGTGCGCTGCCGTGACCTCCTTCCTGTCTTGTGTCCTCAGGAAGGTTTGGCTGAGCAGAGAAGGGAGCCCCAGCAGCCGCATCACCAGGGCGTCCTTCTCCAACCAGAGAAGCATCCAGCGCCTGGAGCTGTCCGGCTTCAACACCCGCTTCTGACCCACCTCTGCCAGGCCTCCTGCTCCAGAGCGCCCCCTACCTCGCTTCACGCCACTGTCTCCATGTGTCCTTCCGCTGGCCAGACTCCAGCGGGTTGTGGGTTCGAATCCCCGCCCCCACCTCTGTGACCGCAGTCTAAACCTGATTCCGTGATGCAAACACTCAACCTTGTGATGGTGTTGTTACTCAACAAGTCATGTGACCTGATGACCAGCCATGTGATCCAATTAAACCACAGCAGGAGCGTCCACGATCAAACGGTGACTCAGCAGGATGAGCGAGAGGCGGAGCCTCTGCTCGGCAGCCGTCAGGCGGCTGCTCCTCTGAAGGAAGAGGTCAGGGGTCACCCTTCAGTTTACGCTGGGTTTAATAGTTGAGACCCGCTTTTGGCGCCGCTGCCTCCGTGTGTGTGTGTGTGTGTGTGATGACATCAGAGTGTGTCTTGGCAATAAAGACGATCAAAGCAGAATGTTGCTCTGATGTTCAGTGACTGGACACTTTCTCCAGGCTTCAGCGCCGGACACACACTTGCGCGTGCGTGCGCGTGTCAACGCCTCTCACCTGCAGTGTGGTGCCACCGAGCAGCTGATCTGACTTTGAGCTGCCATTCTTAAAATAATGAAGTGGATTAGCTGGTGAGAGGATTAGCTTCCCACGTTGGTCTGAAAGGTTGCTTTGATTCGCTGGACTGACTTTCTCCAAGTGTTGACTTCATTGTGAGCACTGACAGAGGGAGGCTGGTCTGGTTCTTCCAGGAGAGACCACAGGGAGCAGCAGCGAGCAGTCATGTCATCTGTCTGTCACTGGCTCAGACAGCCAGAGTTTCCCCTGCTCCCAGTCAGAAACGCCGGCGGAAACGAGGCGGCGAAGCCCCGCCTCCACGCCACGCTCCGCCCACGCCGCTCGCTGAAGGGACCAGCTGGAAGCTCTCCGGCAGCCTTGACCCCCAGCACTCCTCCTCCTCCGCACTCACTCACTCAACAGCCTCTCTCAAAGTAGCGTGGTCGCCGTGGAAACGGCACTATCTAGCTTCAGCGCAGAGGCCGGCCCGGCGTCCCACTCGCTCTGACTCATCACCTCAAACACTCACACACACCTGAGTGGGCGCTGTTGCCCAGCAACATGGAGAGCTTCCGCTCAGAATCACTCGATCCAACTGGGCCGACCCCTCGGCGTTTGTTGGAATGTGCTGAGTCATGGACCCCGGACCCTCTCCAGTGAGGGACCAGCCCTGGGTTGTGGCTGCTGTCCAGCCAATCAGAGGCCTGCTTGTCTGACGTCCCGGGGTCCACGCTGCTCTGCAGGAGGAACCGGTCCTCAGGAGCTGAAGCCTCCAGTCAGGCGACCTGCCCAGATGCTGAGTCAGCAGGTCCTCGCAGGGTTTTCACCAGCAAGAGCAGAAGACGGTGGACCAGAGGAAAGAGCTGAGCTCCACGACTGCGTGTGGAAGCGCTCCTCGTTCATCTGTTTCAATCAACTATAAACCGTCCATCTGAGCTGGTCATGACGTCATGATGAACCATTCGCTGCCGTGGAGGCAGTTGCTCGCGTTTCAACGTCATCCGAAGCATTTGAGTGATGAGCGTAATGAAACACCACATCCTCATTCCCACTTCCCTGAAGGAGCGGGGCCTGGCGGCCGCAGCAGCCTCCATTCATTCAGGATTGGTTTCAGGAATTCATGGAGTCAAATCCACGAGAGTTGAAGGTCCCAGCTGTCGGTCCTCACAGCACCTGCGTCACATCACAGACGTTATAACCCAGGCCCGGCTGCAAACATGAGTGAAGGAGCGGTGACAGGAAGTGACGCCATCATCCTGCAGCTGCTGACCTTTGACCTTCTCCTCTCAGCGCAGAGAGAGCCTGGCGACTCCCCGACACACACACGCAGCCGCCTGCTGTGAGGACCATCTCTCGGGGACGTGACGACACGATCGGCCAGCCGGCTGTGGAGGAGTGGCCAGCAGCTGTGACCCCGGGGTCACCGCGGCCCAGCGCTGCGCACACGGACCCAGGAGCGCGAAGACCGTGTGACCCATCCGAGCGCGCGCGCGGGCGGGCAGGTGAGTCCCTTTAAAGCGACACACTCGCAGCCACGGGGGTTTGTTTCTGCCGAAGTTCGCTCCGCGCTGCTGCTCTGCATCAACCGCTATCCGCAGACTCTCCCTCCTCGCTGCCTCTGTCCCCGCCTCGCACAGATTTGGGGAGGCGGGGGCGCTTGGTGCCAGGCCGGGGCGGCCCCGCGGGGCGGAGACATGACTGATGAAGATGTAAACAAAAGCGGACAAATTGCTAAGTCACGAGTCACGTGAGTGTGAGGAGGAGCTCCGGGAGTCTCAGAAGCCCCGAGTCCTGATGGATGGGGTCAGGGTCACCCCCAAATTGGCCTGTCCCGGGAGGCGCCTGTGGACCTGAGAGGTCTGTCTTTTGTTTTGTTGGCCAGGTTTGCAAAATCACTCTCTTCTTAACAAGAGACGGGGCGTGTCCATAGAGAAAAGTCCTACCATAAAACAGCGGTGGAGGACCTGACTGAAGGCAGGGAACGCAGCTCGTGGACCGCACCGTGGCGCAGGCCGGGTGAAGGGCTGCTTCTGTGTCACGGAGACTCAGCCAGTAGGAGGTGGGCGGCGCAGTGGTCAGCCGGCCGGGACAGACTCCCGGTGCAGCCTTCTGTGGGCGAGTGTCTCTTTTATCCACCCTCACTGATCAGCGCATCCATGAAACCTAGCTTCATACGTTTCTATCAAATACATCCAAAGCCAATGGGAGAAGGGTCAGAGTTTGGTCACAAGTGCCAGCGAGTCAAAGCTGCCCTTCTGCAATGAAGGGAGCAGAAAGGCCTGCGAGGCGCTCATTTCTCACGCAAGCGTACCGCACTGTCCGCGGCGGCGGCACCAGCGGGTGAGCGAATCGAGCGCACCGGGCTCTGCAGTCCGGGCCGCGCTGGAACCGCGCGGGCGGGGTGGGGAGGCGGAGGAGAGCGCGAGGGGGAGGAGGCTCGCGGGCTTGGAGCTCTCACTGCTCCTGCGTTGTTGTCCTGCGAGCAGCCGCCACAGCAGCCTCCGTCCGTGCTTCGCCTCGAGCGGGACTCCAGCCAGCGTCTGCGGGTAAGTTCCAGTCGCGCCGCTGTTCGGCCCGCCTGCGCGGCGTGTTCCGTGGCGCGGGCCGCGCGTCCACATCCACCCAGGCGGGGATGGTTTCCCGGGTGAAGCGCCATCACTGAGCTGGGCTCGTGTCCGAGCCTCCAGCGGGGCGTTGGTTGGCCCTCCGTCCGGCGGCGGGTGAACTGCTGCGTGTCGGCCGCGGGAAAGGCCCGCTGGCGCTGCTGGTGAGACTGGGCCCGTGTAGCGCTGGGTCTACCTGTTTCCCATGTTGGCACAGAAGTCAGGAGGATGAGGATGAGGAGGATGGTGGCGGCGGCGGCGGTGCAGGCGTGGTCGACGCCGCTGACCTCAGCCTCAGCACAACAACTGCGCGCTCAGATTCCAGCAGCCACTTCCTCTCCGTGCGCCGCCACAGGGGCCTGGAGCTCGTGCGTGGTGTCGCTCTCTCCCTGGGCTCCGCTGCTTTTCTTTTCTGCTTTTTGGCGCAGACCCTGTTTCAGTGCCGTGGAGCAATTATGTAATGGGATCCAGGCCGGACGGCGTCTTGCTCTCCTCCCTCCCTTCACTTCTCCATTTCTCTCCCCCCCAACACACACACACACACACACACACTTCCTTTGATGCACCAACTGGGACACATTTGGCAACTTGTTGACTGAAGCCGTGAAAGTGTCACAGAGAGGCGTCAGCGTCTCCTGCAGCTCTGGAGCCATAAAGCCCAGGATTTGCCACTGAGAGCGCCCTCTTGGCTCAGGAGCTGCTGCTGCTTCCTCCTTCCTCCTGGGCTGGTGCTGTGGACGGTGGGAGCAGCAGGCTGGCAGCAGTGGAAGCCTTCACAAGGTCGATGACTCGCTGCTGAGCTCCAGTGCAGCGCAGCGTCTCCTCTCCAACAGAAACGAAGAGTCTGTCGCCCGACTCTTCATTTCTAGGGCATCGTTTTCGGGCACCAGGGATGAGCCCTGAATTGGCTTCCGGTACAGACTCCTGCAGTTGTGGTTGGTCATGGCCGTGAGGTGGGCCCTGGTATCCCGGAGAGGCTGATCCCATCTGTGTGCGCGCGCCGGCCCTGCAGGCTGGACCTGGCCAAGGCTCCAGTCCGGCTCACCGGCGTAGAGGTTCTGTCATCTCCGGCCCGTGGCACACCGTGATCTTTGATGCCGTTTACTGCTCCTGTGTTCAGTTGGCTTTATGGTGCGCGTGGCCGACCAAGGTTCACAGAGCAGGAGGAGTGGCTTGTCTGTGGGAATGTCACCGGCCCTCATGCTGACCCAGTGCCCCGGGATGCGCTTTCATTGAATTCTGGAGGAGAATCCAGTCTCTACTGCTGAAGTTCCCACTCATCCAGTCTGATGAAGGTGCTGTGTTGAAGTGGAGCGGACCAGTCTTCAGTTGGCTGTTGAGTGGACTCTTTAGCCCTGCTGGTGGTGAAGTGAGTCTTCACGCTGAGGAGGTCCTTCTTGTTGTGCCTCCTTCGAGCCAGACTCTCCTTCCATCAGAACACCTGGAGTGAACCGCAGCAGTGGAGCTGAGAACCAAACTGGGATGAGAGTGGAACTGTGTCATGAGGCCTCCTCACTTCATTCCCTGGTGCCACTCCAGGGCTGAAGCTTAAGCTGGGAGAGTTGAGCTGAGGGAGGAGGAGGAGGAAGAGAAATCCATTTCCTCTGACGGAGCAGTGGAGCCAGAGCTTCCCTGGGGATCAGGGCGAAGAGCAACAGAGCCATGGACGAGTGGAGGCGGAGTCTTGTAGAGCGAGGAGACTGGAGGAGCACAAACCCGCTGAATACAAATGGCTCTAAGGAGAAGTTGAAGGTCCATTTGTGGATGACTTGAGGACGCAGGCATGAAAGAGGAAAAGCAACGAAACGGGAGTGTGGGCCAGTGGATTGGTACCAGGCTCAGTGGCGGGAGCACAGGCCGAGGAATGTTCTGGAAAGTTCCCAAAAGATAGGAAGTGGAGCAGTGCGACACAAAGCAGGGTGGAAGAGGAGTTTTGTTCCCAGCAGCGCAGCTTCAGCTAAATATAGGGAAGCTCTTAAAATGGACTTTTCACAGAACCACTTCGCAGAAGCGCTCTGAGCCACGCGGGGCGGAGAGTAGGTGCAGCTCAGAGGCAGGAAATGAGTCTCCACTGACGTCCGGCGTCGCCCTTCCAGCATCAGATTATCGAGCTGCGCGTGTTACATCTGCGCAGATGCTGGCGCTGGCAGGTCGTCACAACACGTCACGTGTTTCGGATGCCGGCGCTGCTGGCTGGAGAGGCCTCCGCTGATCAATACATCGCTCCTGCCGTCGGCTTTTCTCAGTCAGAACCATCAGCGTCTGGATCGATAGCTGTTGTGAGTCTAATGGACAAAGTGAAGCATCAGATGCGCTGAGGATGAGACGCTAATGTGAACGTCCTCTAATGTGTGCTGAGGCGGAGCGAGGTTCCATCTAGCGCCACCCAGTGGCTGCCACTGTTGATCCAGGCCTTTCAGAGTGACTGATCAGGGTGGAAACACATGAAGGTGCGGGAGGAAACCTGAGCTCCTCGCCGCTCCTGTGTTATCGAAGGCTCACAGTTTGGCCCCCGATATGGAGGCAACCTCGTCCGAACAGTGGCAGGAACACGGCGCCCCAGGTGGTCACATGGTGTCGTGTTGATCCAGCAACACGCGTCTCACGGAGCCACTCCAGTTGGTCTGTGCTGATCTCAGCTGGAGAGTTTGGTCAGTTGCAACAGAGAGTCAGGTGTTGGGGTGTGGTCCAGTTGTGATGTCGGAGCGACGACAGGGTGGCAGGAGGAGGAAGCAGGCGTCGCGATACCTGGACCAGGCAGGCGAGGATGGACCTGTTGTCCAACTCCGATGACCGTAATGCGCTGAATCACTTCCCACGGGACTGAGGCGCAGATGAGGGGTTTTCCCCGGTGCTGTTCGGGGCTGGTGTGGCCTGGATGGGGACGGCTTCCTGCTCCAGTCTGAGCTGGACACATGCAGCGCTGCAGATCGATGAGCATTGATTGGTGAGGAGCACTGACCCAGACAGTGCCTCAGATGAAGAGCGGGCAGCCAGAAACCTGACCCACTTCCCAAAACACGGGCTGCCTCTGGAGTGTGGCTGACGAGGTGCCACGCCCACCTCATCTCACCGCCGTGTGACTCCTCCTCTTGTCTGTGTGGCGGCCGTTTCATCCGTGGCGTGGCTCCTCCCTCACCTTCACGCCAGGCTGAACAGGTGAGCTGATGTGAGCAGGGACAGCCTCACATGAGGGTGTGAGCTGTTCACTCCACACCTGGCCGCGTGCAGTGGCTTCATTGTGCCGCCAACACCGCTGGACTCTGACACGCAGGCACGCAGGCACTGGAGTGAAAAAGCCAGAGTTGCCTCCTCCCTCTTGTGCGTGCGTGTGTGTGTGTTTACTCAGCGGGGTCGTGCAGGGGTGAAGGTTCTTCGGTCGACAAACATCAAACCAACCCCTTGCATTAGTGTGTGTGATGAATGACGACGCTTTTGACTGAGTAGCTGAGTTAGGAATGTGCAGACTCACGGTAGAGAGAAGATGATGCTCTGGTCTTTTGGACTGCGAGAGCTGCTGGTGCTCCTGCTCTCTTCCCAGTTGCTCCATCCTTCCATTGCTTTCTTCCTCTGGTCCAACTCTCCTTTAACATGTCTCTCTGTCTCCTGGTGTCTGAACCACCTGTAGCTAACGCTGCCTCTGAGACACTGGTTCCTGGTCTGATCCAGGTGAGAGGCTGAGCATCTCTAGCTCTGACTCCTCTCCCTCTGCTTCCTGTCTCCGGAGCAAACATCATGTCGGCTCTCACGACTGTCCTGCAGCTGCTGCTCTGCTGTCCATGACAGACACCCGGCCTGCACTCTCCTCTTCGCCTCTCTTGATCTTCTCCACCTCCTCTTGCTCTGGCTACACATCACTATATCTCCAGCAAACCCCCCTAACCTGCCCAGTCTCAGGTCATCAGAGGTGTGGTCTGGTCACATGTGCAGGGCAGGATCTTTCTACGTCTCTTGGAGGCGGACAGCTGCCTCTGGGCTCAGTCCTGTTGAAGCTGGTGCTGTTTGGCTTCCTCAAGCAATGCCGACCTTCTGTGGAGATATGGGAGTGCCGTCACCATGGTGACCAGCCTGGATGGAGGAGGTTTGGAGTCTGCAGACATCTGACATCGTCTTTCACCAGTGTCCATCAAGGAAGTTGTTGGGTCAGATGTTCCTTTCTTCTCATGAGTCATATCTGCCTGCATCACACACACGGCTCCATCTTCAGCTCCAGTGGCGTTTTGTAGCCCCCTCCATGGTGGGTTGGTCTCCTGAGTGTGTTTGTGGGAGGCCTGGTGTTTGGCTGCTGACGTCTCAGATCAGGACGCCACTGTGACCTGCTGAGCTGTGCACGCTTGTCTTTACTGGTGAATCACTTGATGACCTGCGTCAGTGACCGGAGGCCAGGCCACGTGCCGCTCTCGCTCTGATGGCCTCCTTGGCCCCCTCCCTCTGACCGCTCTGGTCGCACCTCTGCAGATAGTCTCATGGAGAACCTGAACACGGCTGTAACCTTGCTCAAACTTGTTTTTGACTCCTCCCACATGCAGGCAACAGCTTCTCCTCTGGTGGACATCCGTTCCTCTTGTTGTGAAGGACCGTGTTGAGTTGTTTTTGATGTGGCGTCAGGGGCCCCTCCCTGCTGCTCTGTCTCCAGGGCAGAGTGGTCATGTGCCCCCTGATGCCATGGTGCGGGGCCGTGTGTTTGGGTGTGCTGCCTCTGTGAGATGATCGATGCTGAGCTTCTGTTTTGCAGTGGTGATCTTCCTGTGGTTCTGTGCTGCTGGGGCGGGGGCACAGCCACGACATGGCTTTACACCAGGGTATTCTCTACTGCACTAATACCCCCGACACAGGCCAGCATCATGGGAGCTGGGAGATGACTGTGTGGGGGAGGGGCTGCGTGCCCTTGATCTCCATCACTGGTCGGACCGTGGCAGGACACGCTGGCTGGCGTGGTTCCCGCGCCTTGCTTTGTAGCCCAACGCCACTGCTGTGTGTCACATGAACAAATGTGGTTATTGACAGTGTGAAAACTTGTGAGCCAAAATACGCAGGCTGCGTGAGAGTTCACACACCTGTGTGAGAGGTGAGTCCTGTTCCTGAACCTGCTGTGTGGTGGAATGTGTTTGATCATAGTGGGATCAGCAGGGTTCAGGCCCGGGAACAAAGGAAGTACAGTGGCAGCCAGGGACGCACGCACGCACGCACGCTTTGTTTTCATCATTCAGGGGACGTCCCTTCATTTCCTCCTGGGTCAGATGAATCCCAGACTTCCTGGCCCTCGGGCTGCAGTCCTTTCTTCCCAGAACTTTCTTCTCAGCTTTACTGGGTCAAGATGCACTGTTGTCCACACAAAAAGGAAATATCCGTCTTCACTCACTCCCACGTCCGGTGCAGCGGATTAGACCTGATTTCCCACAATGCATTGTGAGCTCGAGCCGGAGAAAGTATCTGGCTGCCAGCCAGGGTGAGATGATCGCTATGACGACACGGCCGACCCTCCAATCTGGACTGTGAAAGGCTGTGTTGGCGTGTGTGTGTGTGCGCGTGTGTTCATGTCGGAGAAGATATTTTGGGGATTAAGCTGCAGGACAGGACTGTCCACCCTGCTGAAAGCAAATGGCAAAAGGATCCGCTGGTTGTCACCCCTCAGATGATCCAGGAAAATACCTGTTGATGGCTTTGCCTTGGTGGATCTTTCTGCAGCTGTTACTGTCTTGAGTTCAGCTCTGATGAGCGCGGCACCGTGGCAGTAGTGACAAGGCTGAAGTTTCATGTTAGCGGCCGCGTCATCCAAGACGGCTGGGATGGAGATACAGACTGGAAAGTTGTGATCCAGTGCTGTTGTAGCGCTGCCTCTGTGCCAGTGGTTACTGTTCACAGTGGAAGAGAATGAGAGGCCTCCAGAGTGTGTGCTGTCGGCAGCGTGGTTCTGCGCCGTCCTCACCCAAACGGACCCAGACCACATCTGCAGTGTGTGGCTGTGTGACGTGAGTGGAGCACATCTGGCGGGGTTTTTGGAGCCAGGGTGTGTGCGTCGCATTAACAGCGGGGGAGGAGGGAGGGAGGGGTGGGGGAGGGAGGATGACGTGCGCTCCAGTAAAGCTACGGGTGAGGAGGAGGCCAGACGCTGAGAGAAGAGAAGACCACCGTCTCCTCCTGTTTCTCCCGGACTCTGACTGCAGCCCCTCTGTCTTCCTGACCCCTGCTCTTTCTTCTCCAGCTGTCCTGCAGTAGCTCCACCCACTTGTTTGTCTGTACCGTTCGGATTCTTTCTATCACACATGCTTGAGTCTGCTGGACACTGTCGGCCTTGGAAACTTGTCCTTCCTCCTGAGCCACGGTGTCAGTCTGCCCACGCAGCCCATCAGAGGGCCTCGCACCCTGGTGGAGGAATGTGCTCTTAGTCCTGGTTGTGGTGATGCAGGCCACGGTGTCTGCGTCCCGATGAGCTCTCCCAGTCAGCCTGGATGGGGTGGGGCTGTTTCTCACCATGGGGAAGGTCACGTGTGCACGGTGTGGATAGCCATGATGGTCGTTGCTGCTCTCCTGGGTGGAGCAACTGTCCAGCCGGCGTTTGGTTGTTCTGTTTTGATGAAGACAGTCATTCATTCAGTGGACTCTTCTGATCAAATGAAGCGTTGTGTGGCGGTGCAGCCACCGTGACCTCTGCTTCATAGAAGGTTCAGACGATTGTGCCACCAGCTCGTCTTCTGTCTGAACTTCACAGATCCCAGTGAGAAAGAAGCGTCTTGCGCTGCTGCAGCCCAACTGGAGCCTAGCCTCATCAGAATGGCTGTGGCTCTTCAGCAGATGTAACTGCCCAGTCTTCTCCTCCGTCTGCCTGCGATGGTTCAGAGGTCATCGCCGCGTCTCAGGTGTCACTGAGGACTTCCTCTGCTGCAGGCTGGTGTTATCAGGCCTCAACATCATGACACCATTTCTTGCTTCAGAGTGGAAGGTTGTGGATAGGCTTGGAGTTCAGATGTTGAGTTGAAGCTGCCAGTGGACTCCCGTGTCCTCCTGCTGCATCTGTGGCATGGTGTCAGGAGAGTCCTGGACCAGCCCCCCAGCCGTGGAGGGGAGGAGCTGCTCAGCTTGGTTCCTCTCTGGGTGGAGCGGCACGGTGTTTGGGGCGCTCTCGTCTGATCAGCCTGTTTAGCTAGTGAGTGTGACCGAGGCCTCAGACTCCAGTGAAGGCTCTGATAGGGTGAAACAGCTGACGCTGAAGAGTCTGGGACTGAAGGTGCCAGTGTCCGTCAGGAGGTGCCAGCTCTGCTTTTGTCGACTGAACCCACTCTGAGCTGTGTAATGAGTGAGTTGGAGGGTCTGTACAGCGACGCTGAACTTTGTGGAGATAAGCTTTCTCCGTTTGTCTGCACCAGAAATGAGTCAGAGCCAGTTTCTCTTCATCATGTTGTCCTGTAGCCTTCAGAATAAGGTGTCCAGTATCTGGATGGCCACGGAGTCGTCGCCCTGCCGTCATCTTATCAGTGTTTATGTTGAGACGGAATGTGCCTCCTGCCTCCAGACACAGTCCTGTAAATAAAACTCTTCATTTATGGATCCACAGCTTCTCATGAAGGCATCAGATGACCGGCTCCTGGGGGGGTTGTTTCCCAAACACAAGGAGGCACTTGTCTGCAATGTACATCTTAGTGAGAGCTGCACTGCACTATCTGTATGTTGATCTACAGGGTTTATAGCCTTCACTTCTGCTGAGTTCACTTTCGCTCACAAGCTCCATCTGTTTCAGTTGTTTCTGAATCTGTGGCTGCCAGTCTTTCCTCTTCTTGCCTGTGATGCTCCTGGGGCCGCTGCATGTGTCGCCGGGACGGGGCTTGCTCTCCTGGTTTCTGACCATATTCTCACCTCCAGTTGCCTTTTGGACATCAGTCGGTCAACAATGGTGGTGGTGATGTCACAGCTCGGGGTGGTGCAGATCTGATCTGCTGGGACTCGGGAGGGGAGCTGTTACACAACATTTCCAGCTCAGTCGCCGAGGCCTGAGCTCACTGCTGCAGTCGGCAGGGCGGGGACCACCGCCTCACCCTGCTTCTACGGCCTGTAATGATTTAAGTGCGCGTCTAATAAAACCTCCTCATTTCCTGCTAGAAGAAAGGATGGCGTGTCCTCCGCTGCAACACACACACACACACACACACACACACACACACACACACACACACACACACACACACACACACACACACGATGCAGGGTCTCCACGGCGTGTGCATCAGGACCTGCTCCCGTCGTCTGTTTGTTCGTCTCCAGACACTGCAGCCCGTGTGTGTGTGAACTTGTGAGCTGTACTTGTCGTTCGAAGCTTCAGTTTCACGGCAAAATCTTCCAAATAACTGGGTCCAGTCTAGTCCGAGGTCCTGGTCCAGATGAGCCACGTGTTCTGGGGGAGAGGCTGGGGAAAGGGTGATGGCACAAACAAAAACATAACATGTGCGTGCGTGCGTGCGTGCGTGCGTGCGTGCGTGCGTGCGTGCGTGCGTGCGCGTGCGAGAGAGCGCTCCCACATCAGTGAACCATGCAGTCATGCAGACGGATGAGAAGGGCGTCCACCAATAAACCCCGCCCAGGCGGCAGGGAGGGCCACGCAGCGCAGCTCTGCGTTGGACCTCACGACGGTGACCTCTGGACCAAGCGTCCCGCTTTGACTGCGCTGAGACACGAGCTGCTGAGAGCAGGAGCAAACCCAGAGTCATGTTCAGCATTTCATGTGGATTTGGCTGGCTGTGGTCAGTCAAGGTCACGGAGCGGTGCGTGCAGCTGAAGCAGAGGAGCTTTGGGCTCCTGGCTGAATGTTGTTTATTGCTGGGAGCTTTTCATGTTTGGGAATTTACAGTCATTTAGAGTTTGCTTCTTTCAAACCACACAGCCTGTCTGTGTTCCCTGAAGCAGCGCTATGGAAGAGGTCTGCACTTGGAAGCGTGGGCCCAGCTCGGTGTGCAGCCGCTGCAGATGTGACCGTGGCTTGGTGAGAGGACCACGGCGAGGGCCCGTCTCGGGGTGATGCTCAGCAGGATTGGTGGTCTTGGCCTGGCGAGCTGCAGTGGTGACTGGGTGGGAACGTCTTCTGTCTTGGGTCTCACTGGGTCAGTCTCTGGAAAAGATCTCGGCTCCTTTGTCTCACTTGAATCTGGGCTCTGAAGAAAACAAGTCGCCTGACTGAACAAATGTGACCACATGACGTATTGATGGGGAGCGGAAGCTCTCAGCTGGCCGGATCTTTTACCTTACCTCAGAGCTGAGGCGGCGCGTCTCCGGGCCCGACCCGTGCGTCAGCAGCTGGACCTGCAGCAGCGCTCAGGTGTGTTGCAAGTGTGTTATCAGCTGGCGCTCAGGTCGCACTCGTGTGACTCAACACAGCTGCTGTTGCATCGTGCTCCTCCCGGTCACATGACCTCCGGGTTAAAGTGACAACTCCCACTTCTCTCCGGGTCGGTTCTGGTGATCTTTGTGGTCTCATCCCGACACATTCCTCTCTCTTTTATTCCTTTTGTCCACGAGACTCACATGACAGAGCAGAGGCCCCCGGTAAATCCTCCCGCCCCTCCTGTGCGTGTGTGTCTGTGTGCGCGTGCGCGCACCTGGTTTAACTGTCCTTGTGGGGACATCTAGTGCTGTTTTTGCTGTGTTCTTTCCCGTCTGTCACGAAGCCTAGTATCGTCATGTGACATGGTTTAGGTCCTGAGAAGCTTTAGCCTCGTCCCAGTTTTGTACTTTATTTGCCAGTTGATTCAGTGGCGTAACCATGGCAACGGCCAACAGAGCGAGAGCGCGACCTTCTCTGATGACCACGGCAGCGCTGGCTGGTTTCTTCCCTTAATCCGTGTGCCGTGTCTCATGGTGCTCTCAGAAGACACACGTGACTCTCACAAGTCGACTGTGAGTCCGTGAGTCGCAGGAGGTCCAGCGCGATTGAGAGCAGAGCTGCTGCCTCTGCGAGGACCGGCCCATGTTGACAAAGGGGTCAGAACTAAATATGAGCATCCAGCCTATTTTAACGCTCTCTGAAGCTCCGCTGCAGAGCCACACTGCGGCGGTGACTTGGAGCTTTTCAAGGTGGTGAAAGTGGATCAGTGCTGGCTCCAGTGAGCGCCTGCATGTCGGGTGGGATCTGTCCCACATGCGTCTGTGTGGCCTGAATAAGAGGAGGCTCTCTGTTGGTGTGGAGGCGCCCACCTGCCAGTGCCCCTCCTGACTGATGGTTGGTGAGCGTCAGCCTTCACCAGGACCAGGAACTGTTTCCACATGTTCGCTTGATGCCTCGGTTTTCCACTGTCAATCATTGTCGTGTGAAACACAGACACAAGTGGACATTAGAAACACACCTGTCTAGGAAACTCTAGCCAGAATAAGAGTCTCTGGACGTGAATCTGCCCAAGGACACGCATTAGTCAGGAGAAATTAAACTCTCTTGAAACCAAAATGGAGGAACAAAATGCTGGCTCGGTGTTTTCACGCTGACCTTTTTCCCATTGGCCACTCACAGACGAATCTGCTGTCAAGTGGCGGCGACGTTCACACTGGAATCTTTGTGTTGCTCTGCAGCGAAGAGCAGCCCGCGGTGCGTAGGAGCTGCACTCAACTGTTGCCATGGTGAACAACTGATACTTGAATAACAAAGTTGTAAAGGCTGGGAGGAAGTGGCCCACAGATTTCTCCTGCGCAATGCTTCTCATATTCAGATACAGAAAAGACCTGAAAAGCAATGAGATATGTTGACTGAGGCGTCGATGAGAAGCGAGACGCAGCAGGCGTCACGACGGTGCTTCTGTGGTGACCTGCGAGACTTTGTTCTCATGGCCACCACGGCGAGGACTGTGGTCCAGGACCCTTCAGAGGAGCTCCACCAGTGAGCTCCATCGAGTGGTCTTGACCTCCAGCGACCGTCCACATGTGCTCCTCCTCTGCTTCATGCTCAGAACTCTGTGAATGATCTTGAAAAAGTTGCTCTTTGCTTCAGCTGAGGGGGTTTTGTCTGGCTGTCGGGAGTCTGATGAGCAGGCTGCAAACACAAAGCCTGCTGGGACAGCGGTCGCTATGGCGACGGCAGCTTTTCACTCCGCTATGTGCCTCTTTAGACGGAGAGAGAATGAGCCGTGAAACTGTCCCGTCAGTCCAACATGTTTGCAGAGACATTTGTTTCCTGAGCGACTGTCATGCTGGTCCTGCAGCTCCCCGTGAAGCCAGCAGGGGGCCTCCGACTTCCCGGAACTGCTTTTCATAAATGGCGTCTGGATAGTTGAAGTGATCAGGTGACTGTTGGTCACCGGTGACTGACCCTAGAGAGTTGAGACTCTGAGAGGATTCGGATCATCTGGACAGTTGAAAAACGAGCGCGAGGCAGGACGAGATGGAAGCTGGTGACTGGCGTGGGAAGAAGGGAGGCGGGATGAGTGGGAGGAGGTGTGGGCGAGCGGCTGGAGCAGGAGGAGAGCACCACGGATGGTGGAGACGCGGCTGCAGCAGGAGCTCTCAGCTCTGAGCCCAGTCCTGACAGCCTCTCCGGCTGCAACCTCCTCCGTGCTCCTGCTTCGGTTTCTCACCGCCACCCATCTGTCGCGACTCTCTATTTCTGTCCTTCCTTCCCTCCGTCAGCTTCTTATCACTCCTGCCATAAATACCCGTCCGTCCTCTGGCTCCTCGGACTCGTGCGGCGAGATAACCAGTGGGTTTGCCCCTTCTTTCCTCACCATCACGCTGTGATGTCACTGGCTGTATCTAGTTTTGATGAATCCCTCAGAGGCTCGGGTGCGTTCTCTCTCTCAGAGGAGTCTGAATGTGAGCGGGTTGCCATGGTGATGCCCCTAACACCTGAAGAACGTTGCCGTGGCGGCTCTCCTTATGCAACGCTGGTGCCTTCTCTTGCTGCATGTTCAGCACAGACCTGGCTCCACTGTGGGCTCCTGCTCCGCCTCATATTTTTAGCCTGGCAACACAAGTCCAGGTCTTTCTGAGCAGAGCGTGGGCTGCAGCAGCACGCACGCACGCACGCACGCACGCACCTTTAGGACACGGCGCACTCATACATTATGAAAACCTAACAAGTGCATATTGTTTTTTGCTGTAAACGCAGCCTGTCAATCGCGTGCCGCGAACACCGCGGTGGTGGAAGGTGGTTGGACAGCTGAGGACAGATGATGGAGTTGATTGTCTCCAGAAGATGAAGCGCCTGTGTACAAGCTGCGTGTCCCGGTCAGGTTTACTCCTCGAGCACATCTCTGCAGGAGGATGACACGATGACCTCCACGAGGTTTGTCTCTGACCTGGATGTGACCAGACCCACGGCTCTGAAGCCTGGTCCCGGGGCAGCGCTGAAGCGGACCTCTGGTCCATTTGAGGCCACAGTGTCTCAGCGAGTGCTTGGTCTCTTCAGTATTCTGCTGTCCTGAAGGACCCTTTCATTCATGCTGAGCCTCGTCATCACCGGGGCCAAATATTCAAGCAGATGACGAGAGATGTGCGAGAGATGAAGAGACGATGCTGAAGCTAGTCTCCAAACAAGTGTTCCAGTCGGAGTTTTCGACGGCGCTGAGCTGCCTCCCGTGCTGTGAAGGCGAGCGCCGCATGTTGCCATGACAACACAGCAGCGCATCTGATGCCCACTCCATCTCTGCACTGCTGCTGCTGCTGCTGAGTCACGCTGAGAGTCCAGTCATGTTCATATCCCGCTGAACAAATGCACCAGCAAACAACCAGCATCTGGGTAAAGTTTATTTTTCTGCCTTCATGCGAAGAGCAGCACCAGGAAGTGTGTTGCTATGGCGACGGAAGCCACAGCTCCGTGCTTTGTTTGGAACTCTGCAGTTGCATGTTCTGGCCACGGGGCGGCGACCTTAACTCACTTTTCCCCTTGATCACTCGGTCGTGGAACTGGACCTCCAGAGAAGATTTGGAACGTGAGGTGACCTTCTCGGATGTGAGATTGTGTGAGCTGTGTGAACGCCCCTTCCTTTCACATCAGTGTAGCACGTCAGGAGGTTGGAGCGGAACTGACTCTCACCTCCTAATGCTGTAGACAAGTATCTGTGGGTTCCATTTATCGAGGTTGAGCTTGAGGTGTCAGTCACCCGCTCCGTTGATGATGATGGTGTTGATCTGGAGTCTCTGGTGCCTAACCGTGTCGTCTGGTTCTTGCAGGTAGTGACACATCCTCTGGGCCTGCGAGACAGAGCCGCCACTCTGTGACCGCGTGAGCGGGGGGTCCCGTCGACAGTAGCAACAGGAAGCAGTTGGGCGGACTTGGAGGCGGCAGTGGAGGAGTCGCATCGGGGTCAAGATGACGTCGGTTGCGGCGGAGTACGACCACATGGAGATCCAGCAGCAGTACAACGAAGGCGTGAACAACCGCTGGGACGCCGACGACTGGGACAACGAGAACAGCTCGGCCCGCCTGTTCGAGCGCTCGCGGATCAAAGCCCTCGCAGGTGAGACCCCGCCGCTGTCCGGCGACACCAGCCAGACGTGACCTTGTTCCTGCCGTCTGCACTTGTTGTGACTGGGGCGACCAGTGACGTGACTGAAGCTCTGGCTGCACACTTCTCTCATCAGTTAGGAAGTGGAACCGTCTCACCACCGCTGCTGCTCGCGGCTAGTTCTGTCTTCTCTTGACTGTTGGAGGTGGAAGGTCACTCCAGCAGAAGGAAGCTTGCCTCATGTGTGGTGCAGAGTTTGTGAGCCCTGGTGGCTCACCGCTGTCTTCACGTTGAACTAGCGTTCAAGGGTTGGAGAAGGACTGAAGAGAGTGAGAGCTGTTGGTTGGGCTGGTGGGGCTGTGTGAGTGAGCCCGCCTGTGTCCTGGTGGCCCACGGCTGCAGCGCTCTCCCTCAACACTGAATCATTCCCCCCTGCTGTTAAATATGCAGCAGGAGTCTCTCTGCTCTCTGTTCATGTGCGTGGATTAATAACCTGCGTGGACTGATCTTGTGCAGACATTTTGGTTGGTCCACATCGAGTTTTGAGGTCGAAAACCTCAAGACAACTGGGTGGTTCCAGCTGGGTCCCAGTTTGGTTCAGAGTCCTGGTTCAGGTGAGCCATGTGTTGAGGGCGAGAGGCCGGGTGATGGCCAGGAGAGGTCCTCACAAGGACAGAGAGTGTGTGTTGAGATTCTCAGTTTAACTCCGGTGATCTTCTGTTGATTGTTGGCTGGTCCTAGCGGATGGAAGCTGGATGGCCTTCACTGGGAGTCCGTTTCAGTTAGCAGGAATTTGAAGGTTTGAGGGACTGAACAGAAGAGGTTTTGCCTCATGTGGTCGTGTGAAGTCTCGCCAGTGCTGTTGCTGGACAGAGTGGTTTTCCTTCAGCCGGTTCTGGTGCTGAGGATCACCTGAGCATCATGTGCAAGCTGCTCTGATCTGTGTTCACCACACCTCAAGAAGAAAGTTTGACTGAAGAGAAACATGAGCTGGAGACGCAGTTCACCTGAAGCGCCTGAAAACTGACGCTGCCGACCGCGTGCGTGCGTGCGTGGCTCAGTCCTCTCGCCTCCACATGATATCCTGGGAAACACAAGAGCTGCGGTCGCCATGGTAACGCAGGCAGCTGGCCTTACAGTGTGTTGGTGAGAGTGGGTGGGTTGGCTCAGCGGGTGAGAACACGCTCTGTTTTATTCCACAAACCTTCAGGATGTTGATGTAACCTCAACTCTTGTGACTAGTCATGAATGACTCCGACTCGTCCAGCATCAGCTGACCCGTGACCACGCCCCTCGATGAGTCAGAGTCGCTCTGAACTTTAACCAGAACTCTTTCAGTGGTCGACATTGATTCTGGAGTGGGTCGCGCTTTAATTCTCCTCACTGCTCTCAGATGCACAGGCAGGACTCCACGCACGCACACACACACACACACACACACACATGCACATGCACGCACCCACTCATTTACTCCCTTCCTGCCCGGGTTGTGGAATTCTGGGAATGTCGATGAGAGTGAAAGTGCGGTTTAAGGGAAACATTGGCTAAAGTGAAGAGTTTCAAGAAAAGCTCAGCCTTTATTTTTAGACCGGACCTGAGCTCTCCGTGGGTTGGTTTGAATTACAGTGTAGTTGGCAGTCCACATGCCGCTCTGGCGAAGGTTGTTGGCGGCTTATTTGCTGGTGACTGGCTGGGACCCGTGTCCTGCCTCCAACATGGCCGCCTGCGCTGCGGCTCTGACCTCACAGGAATGTGGGTGTGGTCAGGAGGCAGCGGCGGCGGGCTGGTGTGAAATTCACCGCGCCAGCGACACCAGCTTCAGCCCTCCACTCACCATCTGGAATGGATTTGGCCGTGTTTGTCCTGTTGAAGGGCTGCAGATGTGCCGTCAGTCGTCGGCTCTGCTCTTCTGACTCACGGACCACTGGCAAACCTTTACGAGTGGTGTGACAGCTCCTTGTTCTGGTCTCTCCTCTAATGTTGCATGGGAATGTTGTGCCATGTGACTGAAGGAGTCTTTTAGAAGTGACTGCTTCGCTCCGTGTGGCCTCAGACTCCCATCCGATCGACCCCCCCTTGACAGTCTGGGTTTATCCAAATTACTGCCACCTGAGATGCCTCCCCCCTCGCCCCCCCGGATGGCTTCCCAAAGACACACATGACAATGGTGAACGGCTGCAGAACAGAAGAGGAAGTCTTCGTCTGCGTTGGCAGAGTCTCATGTTGCCAAGTCCCTATAAACAACCGCTAGGCGCTCTGGCTGCATGAATGGCCCTCTTGGTTCCAGGTGGGGGGGCTGCCTCCAGGGGTCGGGCCACGAGGAAGCCAGATGACAGCAGGAAATGCGGCGTGACTCTCAGCACAGGCGAGGACCGGCAGTCGTCCTCTGCTCCACACAGCTGCTGTGTCCTGCATCTGCAGCATGTTAAC
The DNA here is from genome assembly GCF_027744825.2 of Synchiropus splendidus. Lineage (NCBI taxonomy): Eukaryota > Metazoa > Chordata > Actinopteri > Syngnathiformes > Callionymidae > Synchiropus > Synchiropus splendidus. The sequence goes on along the minus strand of NC_071342.1, from coordinate 25,390,286 downwards.
GCTGACCCGTGACCCTCACCCTGACCCTTGACCCCGCGGCTGCCCAGTCTGCTCCTAGTTAAAATCTCGCTGTGACCCAGCTCGTGTAGGACCCAGCTGCCCCAGGAGCCCCTGTCATCAACTGAAGATGAGATGTTGTCACATGGATTCACCTTTGTTCTCGTCATTCAGGACTGTTTCGAAGAAGACAAAAGCACATGCTCTTTAGGACTATGATGATAAGGTCATAGCGAGCGTGTATTTGAGAGCGTGATGCAGTGGAGGAAGTGAGTGAAGGAGCTGGACGCTCACAGCCGCTCCAGTCCCTCTGGACCCGCCTATGTGCAGACCTGCATGGCTTGATCTTGGAGACAAGCATCTGCTGCTGGACCGGCCCGCTCGCCCCACTGCGCCTGGGCCCGGCTGCGGCCGTGGCTCTTTGTGTCAGTTCACCCCACACCAGAACGGATCCCCCACTGACCTGTGCAGGCTTTGCCGTGTGAGGGGACTGAGGTGCAGACCTGACCCCCCAGCTCAGTGTTTGGTGGGTGAACTGGGCTTCAGGGTCACGTAGATATTTGTTCCTCCAATTGTCCCGCAGTCTGCCCCCCCATCCCAACCTGCCTTTCGGTTGCGTCAATCCTGGCGGCAGGAAGAGCCCAACAGGAAGTGGAGACCATTCTTCCAGAAAGTTACCGTCGGTGTCTTAATGGACAGCAGACTCAAACAGGAAGTGGTGGAGCAGGAAGAGCTTCCGGCAGCCTCTAATATTAGAGCTGGGACGCTGAGGATGTTGGGGTGATGGGCACCCTTCAACCTGGGCAGGTCCATAGACAAGACGTTGGATGGAGATGGAGCTTTGTCTTCTTGATCTCGACAATGATTGACGTTCTTATGGAATCATGTGACTGTAGGAGTCGTGTGTGTGTGTCTGAGGTCGCTGCCTGTGCTGGAGTGAGTGTCGAGCATGAGGGGGACAAACGTGTCGTACTTCTCATGAAACAACTGAGAATATCTGCTTTGGTTAAGATCCACGTTGTTTCCTCAAGTGTGAACAGACGCTCCCTGTTCCCCTCCCTGGCTCCCCCCTCCTGCTCCCCCCACCCCATGCTAACTGACTCATGACATCACTGCACAGTTCCTCGCTGCCATTGGCTGCCGGCTCAAGTCGCCCCTCCCCCCTGGTTCTCCCTGGTTTGAAGGTGTTGTCAGCGTCTCAGAGCTGCTGCCGCGCACCCGAGGACAAACCCACGCTTTCATTCCCTCCCTCCGTCTCCGTCTGCTCCTGGTCTTTCTCCTCGAAGCCTTTCCGTGAGTCCTCCTCTTGGCTGCTTGTGATCTGGGACGGAGGTGTGATGTGTAAATAGGAGCGCAGCACAGATGGATGGAAGGAGAGGGGGAACATGATGCTGCGGCGCTCCTGCTGAGCCAGCGCTTTCTTCCTCAACATCAGCGAGACAGAAAGTCTCGGAGAGAGTCGGCACACAGCGGGAGGAGAGTCTGCCACGCGCCTTTCTGGAATTATCTCTGAAGCTTTGGCTCCAAAGTGGTGAGACTCCTCGGCCAAGCTTCTGCCGGACGCTGCTGATTGGGGCAGAAGCCCATGTGGACTACTCTTCTCCTCTGAGCCGTTGTCTTCTCGCTGGGCTTCGTCATGGAGCTCCAGAGCGCCACCAGCAGCCTGCCAGGGCCACTCTCCCCCACTTTGGACTACGCCGGACCCCCGTCTCATTCGCCGGGCCCCGGCCCTTCCCACGGAGCCAGCCCAAGCCTCAGCCCCATCCGGGGGCCCAGCCCCGGCCCCGGGTTCTCTGGCCAGGCCGCTTTCAACTACAACCAGCTGGAGGGGAGGTTCAAGCAGCTGCAAGGTAGGAAGGAAGTGAGGTGTGATGAGAGGAGCTGCAGACCAGTTGGAAGTGGAACAATAGAGTGACCCTCGGGAGGTCCAGAGTCAGGAAGCCCTCAAATAGCTGGAGAGTCAGCCCGAGGACAGACGCTCGTGCTGCGGTCTGAGCTGGGCTTCAGCTGCTCTCTGCTGGCTGCTCTATGAAGGAGGACCAAATGGTTGAACTTGCTCCTTATGTGAGATGTGCATGTTGGTGGATGTTGTGAGGCTTCACGGGTCGTGTGGGGGTCGGGAGTGTGAAGTCAGTGTCGGGGGATCCCAGTCCTCGTCCTCTCGGCTTGACGTCACCTGACCCAGGTGCGCGTGTGTCGGCTGACAGGCTGCTGCCTTGCTCAACTTCCACGCCCAGATTTTGTCAGCTAATTGCGAGCTGACCGACGACCCTTGGCTCTCTGGTGGTCATCAGATGGGCCACTCCGTCTGCAGGCTGTTGACTGGCTGAGACATTCCCACTTGGTTAGTCAGTTTAAACCCATTTCACTCACGGGATGGATTCATGTGAGGAGCCTTTCACAGCCCGCCGGTGTGGAATGTGTGTGTGTGCGCCACAGTGCAGCCACATGATATTCACTCTCACATAGTCGGAGCTTTCAGCTGACTGTGTCAGCAGTGGAGAAAGATCTGGCTTTGTCGTGTTTTCGTCCTGCTCCCAGGCTGCGTGTCAGCATGTCCCCAACCCGCCGCCCAGGACGGAGTCCAGAGTCTCGCTGGACCCCTGCTCCTGAGTGGTTCAGTCAAGCTTCTTCACCTCCAAGATGTTCCGTTGACCTGTGAGCTCTCAGGCCCAGAACAAGATCACAAGCAGTGTTGAGCCGCCAGGTTTCCTTGTGTGACAACGATGAAGAAGTGTTGTTTTTATGTGAGTGAACGACAGAGTCGCCTGTCCTCGGTGAGCCAGACCAAGCTTCGTGTGGCAGCAGCAGCAGCAGCAGCAGCAGCGGCGGCAGCTCACTTATTAAGAGCTCCAGTCATGACTCGCCTCGCAGCAGTGGATTAATTGTTAACCTGCAGCGGTGCCATTCTTTTCCTTTGGTTTTCGTCCCCGACTTCACACACAAACTACAGACCTCATCACACACGGTACCTACGAATCTTCATCCAGCAGTAGGCTGAGCCTGCATGCACCTCCTGGTGTGGAGACAGTCCTGAGCAACGCTCTCCTGTGTGCATGAGCAGGAAGCTGCTTTATGATCCAGCCTCTCCATGTGGAACACTGAGTGCTGAACGGACCCGACCTCAGCCGCTGACTCATTCAGGCCCAAGAGTCGAGCTTCACATTGTAAATGATAAACATAGATGACATGATTTGTGGCGACTGTAAGGACAACCAAACTGCTGAGTCAGGTCTGCCTGGTCGGTCGGTCATTCGAGGATGGTGCAGGGAGAATATGGACTGCTGCAAGGTCAAAAGGTTTCTGATCCTACGTCTGACCAGAACGGAACGTTGGTGCCCCCTTCTGCTTGAATCTGACTGGTTCTGATATTTCCAAGCGAGAGGGAGCAAACCAGCGGCGTGGCCAAGGTCATGCGCTCATGTGACTTGGACCACTGACATGGTGCTGCTCACGAGGGCGTGTCTGAGCCTGATACTTTCCACCATTAAACCCTTTTGTTCTGAGTGCTGGGGATCGATGAGCTGAATTTAGCTGAGGCTAATGGATCCTCGTGGCTAATGGCCCACCATCAGTTGATGCTCAGAAACCTTGGGCCCCTTCTCACTCCAGTAAAATGAGCTGGGTGCCTGACAGGAAGTGAGGTGTTGAGGCCGTTTCCCACTCATTGGTTGGCCTTCGCTCTCAGCTGTGATGAAAAGCTTGGATGGATGTTAAAGTCCCGCCTCCTTTGTCCACAAAGCCCCAACAAAACCTGGCCCCCGGGCCTCTGTCCTCTTGTCCTGCAGCCAGCCAATCAGAGCGGCCCTCTGTGGTGGGGTGTGTGAGTGAGGCACGGAGGGCTGGGGGTGGGGGCCAGGGTGCATTTTGGGCGCCGTGTCTGCTCCACGGTGCCTCCTCATTCTGCACTCCATCTTCATCAGCTCCTCTTTCCTCTCCTCCTCCTCATCAATGTTTCATGAGCTTCTGCGCTGCGTCTGTCGCTGTCCCGCCCTTTTCCTCCTCTGTCAACCCTCTTAGTGAAATGAACCGTCCAGCCATCTGATGCTGATGAAGCTGCCACTGACACCCGACACTCGAGGGTGGACAGCTCACATGCCTGCTCCTCACCGTCCTGCGTGAGCCTGGGATCTCCGGGCGACGCCTTGCTATACGAGCTGGCGCGTTCGTGCTGTTGCGTGAAGTGCGTCATGTGCAGCTCGGCGTTTCTGTGCATTCGGTGAAAGCCAAAATGATGACCAACTCCAGCCTTCAGCGAAGACGGAGACAGTTGCGTCTTGTTTGTTTTGGAACATTGTGCGTGCGCTCCAGAACCGGCTGTGCCGTGACGTCAAGATGCCGCGTGTTGGTACTATGTGGCAGACAACCAGCGGGTTTGGAACATTTTCAACGTCTTCTGAATTGTAGCAAGAGAGAATTGTCTGGTCGGTATTGGGGCCGGATACTGGATGGGATCGGTCCCATCCCTGAGCCCTGGTAGCCAGGGAACTCTGCAGAAGGTGTCAGCAAAATATGCCAGTGTTGGTGCGAGCACCGAGTGATGGCTGGCTCTGTGTAATTCCAAAGAAATATATTCTGAGCGCAATGAGCTGGACCGGTCCGCAGGTGGCGCTGGCTCGCCCTCCATCTCATGACGGGTCCCTACTTGTGTCACGCTCGTTGGACTGAAGAATTTGTGCACGAAGCAGAAGCAGCGACGTGCTGGTGAGCTCGTGGTCACTCCTCAGGATGTCCTGGGAATGTGGAGCGCCAGAGTGGGAGCTCTGTCAGAGCCAAAGAGGGACGGTGCCCGGTCAGTCGGTGACACCAGTCCGTGATCGAGGAAGAAGCTGTGTGCGTCCCGTGGCTGTGACAGAGCGAAGAACACGAAAGTTCTCTGTGCTGCAGGATCAAAGCGCTGGACTGAGCATGCTCGTGATGGAAGATAGGGGGCGGGGCTTCTCTGCCTCCCAGAGCCACAAATGGCGTGTTTGTCTGGGCGGGAGCAGAGTTAGTGCTGGTACTGTGGAAACGGGCGCTGCCAACTACCATCATCACTTTTGGGGGGGTGTCTGTGTGTGTGGCAGTAGACCCACAACCCCGTGAGGTTGAGTCAATACTGACCCTGGAGCCAAAACAGTGACCATGAACAGAAAACATTGTCACAAAAAGGCAGAAATATTCTGACGACTGAGCTGGACACTGGCATGATGGAGTCGGGCTGCAATATTCTTGACATTTACCGGAGGGTGTGTTTCAGATTCGCTCCGTCACCTGGAGCCTGTGTGTATTCCAGAGGTCCTCATACCCATCAGGGTTGTCCCAGCACGTGGGCGGGTCTTCGCTCTGGATGTGGGCCAGGGGGCCATGTGTGGCCTGGGTGTGAGGGCAGCAAGACAAAAGGCTTCGAAGGTCCGGTGTAATGGGCAGGGACCGAGTCACGACGGAGGCCCAGGGAGCACCGACCTCACGAGTCATGTTTGACTATAGCCAAGGCTGAAAGGCACATTCGGGGGTGAAACTCCCAGCATGGGCACGAGGGACGAGATTCTCTGGGGCGGTGCGTTACACAGCTAGCATCAGGTGTGGAGGCGAGTGTCCCAGGATCCAATGACCTTTGACCCTCATGCTCTGGTAAACCAAAACACAGGGCTCAGCTGAACCAGGACACTGAACCAAACCAGAACCCAGTTAGAATAAACTGCTTTTCCTGAGGTTGGAACCCTCTAAACCTTGTGGGGACAGGTGACACACACACACACACACACACACACACACACACATGCACTGGTGACTGGCTGGAGAACGTCCGACCTGTTGACCCTGATATTTGCTTCCTGGTGACCTCAGCTCTGCGTTCTTGACGCGTCACCTTTGTCTCCAGGTGCTCTGGTGCCGTGATAACGTCAGGTTTCTGCCTCCTATGATGATGCACTGGTGACTGACTGACTCATGTGTAACAAGCATAGGCTGGTGTCCAGGGAGATGTTGGTGCTGAAACGCTGCCTCGTGTGGTGACGTTCTTCTGTGGAGCTGGAGCTCCAGGCTTGCCTTTGGCCATGTGACGTTAGGAAGGGTGTTGGAAGATCACCTCTGGCCACCCTCAGAACCAAGAGCTGCTTGGAGTCCAGGTGGTGTTGCTGCTCGCACATGAATTTATCTGGGAGGCTGCAAACGTGTTGGTTTAGTCCAATCTCCTGTGACTGAACTCACAGAACACTCATTAGTTCCACACTCCAGTGTTGTCCCACCTGCTCCTGAGATGTTTGCCCAGAAGCTGTGGTGGAGAAGGCTGTCTCCTCTTCCTCTGAGGTTCCATGAAGTCTCTGCCATTAGCCTGCAGCCATACGTCTGTTGGAGCAAGTGATGGGGAAGTGCTCTGGTCCTGATAGCATCTGGAGCTGGGAAGCACAGCTGAGGTGAAACAAACGTGGCTCTAACAATGGCCTGAGGAGTTTCTTGACGCCTTCCGCTGGAGGATGCTGCACATGCTGCCCCTGAAGCCGTTGGAACCAGAAGCGTGATCTCCAGGCCCAGACGTCGCGTCCACAGTCACGTGACTAACTTCAGCAGGGATCCAACTGTGCCATTGGATCCAAAAGAGAACCAAACACCTGGGGCAGCGGGTCATGTGACCTCCGAAACCCACCGAACCAGTTCCAGGACCATCGATGCCTCCAGCCACTGAAGTTCACTCGTGTTGTCTTTGGCCCTATTTGAACGTGAGAGTTGTGTGTGTTTGGTGTGTAATTGTTTACGACGCAGCGCTCACGCTGAAGTGTCAATATTTGTGGCCTCTCTTCCACACACAGGAAGCCAGTGTTTTGTTGGGTTTAGGAGTGGAAACTGTTCCTATTCAAATACAGAGTGGCTCTTCCAGAGTACGAGAACATGCTGAAAATCAGCTGAGTCAGCTGAACACGAGCGCTTCACTCTCCGCTTGGGTGTTTGGACAGATGAAAGGACACTCGCGCACACACACACACACACACACACACACGACGGCCGAGGTGCTTTGAAGTCTTTGGACTCCAGGGTCTGTCAGTTGCACTGTGGGTCGGTGCTGAACCGCAGCAGTGAGGTTGGGAGTGTCCTGCTGCCAAGGTTCCTCTGTTCCTGCTGCTGGCTCACTTTCACCCCCGGGACTCTCTCCCTCCCTCTCTCTCTCTCACACACTCTGACACTCACTCTCGCACCCTAGGTCCCTCTTGTGTTACCTGCAGACCGACAGACTTGTGATGGGCTTGGATCAATAGCCTTCCCTCTGAAAGGCCCGGGGCGAGCTCCGGTGACCCTGGTGCTCAAGGGCACTTCGTCCCAACAGAAGCTGCTTCAGATGCAGCGCTCAGTAGTGGGGAGCCATGTCTGAGCCAGTGCTCTTCGCTTCTGCCTGGAGATCTCCGTCCTGGCCTCTCCTGCAGGAGAGTGGGGGGCCAGGTGGGTCTGCTGTGTCCTGACTTGGAGCGGGAGTCTGTTTAAGTGACTCCTTCAGGGGATCAGCCATGGAAACAGAAGACCTAAAGCACTGTCCAACAGACTCGCTCCTCCATCGCCTTCCTCCTCAGCCTTCCCTCGTGCTGAGGACCTGCAGATGGTGTAGTCCTGTGTAGTTCACAGTTGTGTGATGGACAAGCGTGTGAGATGAAGTGGCTGCCCAGCTGCTGCTGCTCTTCTCCAGCGTCCACACCGAGGTCATCCTGAGAGCGGTCTTCCTCCTGGACGGCTCGGCTGACTTCTGCTTGGTCTATAGACGGACTGCTGAGGGGAAGCAGCTCCTGGGGAACTCCTCAGACTACTACTATGGAATATACCCTCTGGATTCTTCCCACTCGGGTCAGTACCCGGTGCAGTGCTGGACTCAGGGCAGGGTGACCCTTGTCTGTGACACACAGAAGATGAGAGATCATGGGCCTGTGATCCTGAATGTTGGAGAGACAGTGGAGCTGAGCTGTGGTGGGGTGGGACCAAACCAGAGTGTTTGGCTTTAATCTCCAGGTGGTGAGGAACAAGTCTTCTCTACTGCTCACAGTCATCAGACCTCCAGGGGAGGTGCAGTGGCAGGAGATGTCCCAGCTGGCTCCAGAGTCAGATGCGCAGGAGTAGACTCCGGTCTGAGCTGCCATGATGCTGACCTTTGACCTCTCTGATGGGCAAAGCCTGCGCTCTTGTTGGCCTTCAATAAATGGACCACGCTTCTGAAACACTCTGTCTAACTTTTATGAGTGTGATGCCACGTGGCTCAGTGTCACAGCAGCAAAACACCCGCCTGAGAAATGTCTCTGGTGTTCCCTGAGAGGAACATCAAAATAACAAAAGCCTGCCTCACAGGCCACTAAATCCCCGTGATGGCGCGGACACCTGAAGGCACGGGCCAGGTGAGAGTGGTGGCGATTGTTTTTACCTCGCATAATGAAGAGCAAGTATTTCTGTTGACTTGTCTGAGCTTTCTGTCACTCAGTCATGTGACTTCAGGACCCTGTGTCGGGATCGGAAAGCTGAATAATAGGGAGGCTCTGATCGATGGGTCACCGATCATGACGGGCCGATATCAGCGCAATCGGTCATCGCCCCATCACTAGCTGTCACTGCTGATCAGGTGTGACGTCGCTCTGATGATGGGTGGGACGCGCCCGCTCCTCCCTCCCTCCCTCCCTGCTGCTCACTCAGCAGCAGCACGGCTGCTGTGGAGCTTCTTTCAGTCGCTCATGTCAAGTCAGCATCCTGCAGCACGTCTGCTGTGGACAACGCTGCGCAGGGAAGCGCCTTCAAATGAAACTTGACGCAGCACGGAGAGTTTTCTGGGCTCATGACAGTGAGAGCGCTGGTTCCTCAGCAGCTGTTAGCGCAGCCGAGGCTACGCAACACCCACCGCTCCCGGCGTGACATTCGGAATGCCAAGCAAATAATCATTTCACCAAGCTAGATGACCAGCCTCACGCGGGTGTTGTTGGTGCGGAGACTGAAACGACCGGATCCGGTGCTGTTTCCGGTGCAGCGTTCCTCAGCCACCTGAATGCGAAACTTTTGAAAACGTTTGGATCGGAAACTTTGATAAATGCAGTGCTATCTCTCTGGGAGTCCTGCTCCAAGCTGCCCGTATCTAAATATTTCACAGACATGGCATAGTCTCAGTTGAATGCGATGTTTTTCAGTCGGGTCCTTTTGACAGAAGGATTGCTGCATGCTACAAGGTTTTTCTATTTTTGCCTCCTTGAAGAGGTACATTAAAAGGTGTCTGAATTAAAATGATTTCATGGTTGATGTTTTCACACCATGCTCACTGAAGGTCTCATCGTTTGGATTACAAATTCATTGTCAAGCCCTGTGATCGGCAGCACAAATCCTGATCGGAGCCTCCCTCCTGAACTGAATGTTGTGTTGGAATTCCATTTCCATTTCCAGCAGGATAGCAGCCCTGAGAGGTGAGCGTCTTCCTGGCAGACTGTCAGACTCCGTTCCTTGAGATTCCAGCAGCTCTGATAACTCTCAAGGCTGTTCCACCTCCAGACACGCTCACACTCGGGACTGGGTGTCCTCAGTCTGGAGACCAGGCTGTGACCTCCTCCACGCTGCTGAGGACTGGCTGTGAGCTGCTGGCACCAATGGTTTTGGTGCAGAGTTGCTGTTTACAGCAGCAGTTTGGAGTCAGTCTGCAGTGTCAGACACAGGAAGCCTCTCCCACACCAACACTGCAGGAACAATGAGCGTCTTGGAACAGAGGAAATGCATGAGCCGCACACACACACACACACACACACACACACACACACACACACACACACACACACACACACACACACACTCTAAAATAGATGTGTTGTTCCCCACTCTCCTTCCTCGCTCCGATCAATCACTCATGAGGCCAAGTGCCGTTTTCTTCAGGTCGCCATGTTCAGCGCTGTCCAGTTGATGGCGCCTCTCCTCCTCCTCACTGGAGTCTGGAGCCGCTCCCGACTCTCAGGAACGTCATTGACTCCTCTTCCTTCTGCCTGTGTTCCAGATGAGCGTGAGGCGGTGCAGAAGAAAACCTTCACCAAATGGGTCAACTCCCACCTGTCCAGGGTCTCCTGCCGGATCACCGACCTCTACATGGACCTGAGGGACGGCCGCATGCTCATCAAGCTGCTGGAGGTCCTGTCGGGAGAACGGCTGGTGAGTTCCTCTCCCTCCTCCGTGGTCACAGCAGCACAGGCTCCAAACACACTCGAGTATTTCAGCAAAACCTCCTGTGACGGGTGGGAAAGCTTTGGTTTTCAATGGGCCCCCGACCCTGAAACATGAGGTTCAAGTGCTGTTTCTCCAACCTCAACCAACAACTACCAATCGGACTGAAGTCCAGTGTTGAACCAACGTCTTCTGCTGTCTGGGGCCTGGTGTGTCGTGTGACAGAGTGACGTCATCACTGCTGCTCCTCTTCTCACTCTGCTGCCACCTGCTGGCCGGCAAAGGAAAGAGCCGACCGAAGGTGCTGATGTTTTGATGAAATGACCTTTGACTCAGAGTCTAGTTACGGCCTCATGGAAACCATAGATCAAACCAGCAGATGGTTGCGGGTGGTCACCGGCTAAATGATGGTGATTTGTGAGGCGTGAAGAGAGGAGGACTCAGCGCTCGTCCACCTGACTAGTGACGAGACGTGTGCTGCAGACGGACGTGCCGCTCCTCTGTGAGTCTCTAGTCTTCATGGTGTGGACATCTGGAGAGGACCGGCTTCTCTCCTGGTTCACCATGAGCCCGAGCTTCCTCCGACTCCCCGCCAGCCCTCCAACTCCAACACCCTCCTCAGTGGGCAGAAAGTCACGTCCTGCCTTTCGAGCCCAAATCTCTGCTCTCTTCTCATTTCTTGGCTTCCAGTTGCGTCTCATCCCGACTCCTGCCTCCCGCCGCCATCCGGCCTTTTCGCCGCCTGTCACACACGCTGAGACTCAGAATTTCTCAGACAGTTGATGTTTGGCTCCCGGTCCCTGATGGTCCGGCCCTTTCTGTATGATGGAGATGGCTTGCCCTTTAAGTACTGGCTCTTGTTGGCAAGTATTACAGTGCATCGCAGTATTTGGCAGCAGGTGGCGTCCCTCCGGCCAACTCACTGTGGAAGCGGAGCAGCGGGTGCTGCTCGTTGCTCTGCGTCACTGTCTCGCCGTGAGTCCCAGTGAGAGGTGAAGAGGCCTGGGTACAGCAGAAGAGATGAGGGTCCAGCTGGAGATCGATCCACGAGGTCTGACATGGGCGTGAGGCATTGTTTCCTCTCTGGCGTGGGAATGTCCTGCAGTCCTGGCTGAGCTCAGCCGTCACAGGGAAGCTTGCGCCCCCTCCGTGACCTTTGCTCCCACCAGAGTCCCGTGTTTGTGGGCGACGCGTCACACGTGCGGCTGCCGTCTGTGCGTCCTGCAGCACGGAGCGTGGCGCGGCGCGGCGCGGCGCGGCGGAGAGAGGCTCATGTCCAAGTCTGAGTAAGATCAGCGCCAGCAGCTTCACTGAGGAAGCAGACCACGTCACAGCTGGACATCAGGAGGCTTCCAGCTGTGACGTGGAGTCCAGAGATCCAGCCGTGCTTCACTTGATAATCCGGTTCACATCTGGAAAGTGGGTCATTTCTTTCTGCCTCGGAGTCAAAGCTGCAGGGAGTCACAGTCCCTCTGTGGACAGGAGGGAGGCTTCATGATGTGTGGCTCCATTACGTCTGGCTGCTGCCACCGCGGCTGCGTCTGCTGCCTCGTGCCGTGCTTGGTTCTGACTGAACTGTCGTTCTTCGCAGCCCAAACCCACCAAAGGCCGGATGAGGATCCACTGTCTGGAGAATGTGGACAAAGCTCTGCAGTTCCTGAAGGAGCAGCGGGTCCACCTGGAGAACATGGGCTCTCACGACATCGTGGACGGAAACCACCGGCTGACCCTGGGCCTCATCTGGACCATCATCCTGCGCTTCCAGGTACGGCAGCCGAGGGTCAGCAGGCCTGATGATGTCACCGTCAGAGAACAGCTGAATACAGGATTTAGCTGTGAGGATTAAAGCAGTCCCTGAAATCCGGAGGGACGAGCTTGAGACCGAGTGGCGCTCAGCCTCAGTGTGGAGATGTGTCTCCATGATGCCTGACGCCGATCCACCAGGCAGGTGTGAGCTGCCCCACTCTGGTTTGGAAGCATGAAGGTAAGATCTGGACAGAGCTGCGGGAGCTGCTCCAGCGCAGCCCAGTGGGTGGGAGTCGCCGGCTTCTGGCTGTGGCCGGGGTCCAGGGTCACTGGAGGGTGGGGCTGGTGGAGCTGGCAGCCCTGCGAGTGTCTGGAATCAACCCCTCGCTTGTGTGTGTGTGCGCGCAGATCCAGGACATCAGTGTGGAGACCGAGGACAACAAGGAGAAGAAGTCGGCTAAAGACGCTCTGCTGCTCTGGTGTCAGATGAAGACTGCAGGGTGAGACAACACAGGTGCCATAGTGAGAACAACAAAACCAGGGCTCAAAGGTCATGAACCCGTCAATGAAGAGGCTAAAAAGCAATTCAGGAGTCATTGAGAAGTTCACTGGTTGTTGTGAGATAAAGACAAGGTGGATGTAGGACAAGTCAAACATGATGATGATGATGATAGTGGTGATGATGGTGATGATGATGATGATGGTGGTGATGATGAAGAAGATGATGGTGATGATGGTGATGATGATGATGATGGTGATGATGAAGGTGATGATGATGGTGATGATGATGATGATGGTGATGATGGTGATGATGATGATGGTGATGATGAAGGTGATGATGAAGGTGATGATGGTGATGAAGGTGATGATGGTGATGATGGTGATGATGATGATGGTGATGATGATGATGGTGATGATGATGATGAAGGTGATGATGGTGATGAAGGTGATGATGGTGATGATGGTGATGAAGGTGATGATGGTGATGATGATGATGGTGATGATGGTGATGATGAAGGTGATGAAGGTGATGAAGGTGATGATGGTGATGATGGTGATGATGAAGATGATGGTGATGATGGTGATGATGAAGGTGATGATGGTGATGAAGGTGATGATGATGGTGATGATGGTGATGATGAAGGTGATGATGGTGATGAAGGTGATGATGATGGTGATGATGATGGTGATGATGATGGTGATGATGAAGGTGATGATGATGGTGATGGTGATGATGGTGATGAAGGTGATGATGGTGATGATGAAGATGGTGATGGTGATGAAGATGATGAAGGTGGTCTCCTTGAGAGTCCAGGCCTGTGTGTTGCACTCTGATGATGTCAACTTACTGTACAAACCTCATTCATTTCAATGCTGTTTTCGCAGCTATCCCAACGTCAACATCCACAACTTCTCCACCAGCTGGAGAGATGGCATGGCCTTCAACGCCCTCATCCACAAACACAGGTGACAGACACACACGCACCTTTGCTTTGCTGTTTTTGTGGGGAGCTCTCCTGACATCACCCTTCCCCCAGCCTCTCACCCTAAGCACATGGCTCCCATGAACCAGGGCTGTGGTTTCTTTTGGCAAGCAAACTGTCCTCAAAAGACACAGGCTTGTCAAGACTTGCTCCTCACAGCCATGTCCACACACACACACCCCTGGTGAATATGTGGAGTGAGCTCTTCCCTTCAGTGGCACCTGAGCTGTCAGAGAGGATGGTTGAGAAGGTCCATCTGTGACTGCTCACTGCTTGATATGACGCGCTGCTGTGTGATGCTCATGTGTGTGTGTCTGTCTGTCTCCAGGCCCGACCTCATTGACTTTGACAAACTGAAGAAGTCCAACGCTCACTACAACCTGCAGAATGCCTTCAACCTGGCCGAGCAGCACCTGGGTCTCACCAAGCTGCTGGACCCAGAAGGTCAGGAAACACACACGCACACCTCAATACAGTGACACCAGCTCATGGTTCCGTCCAGGCTGAGGCTGGGCTCAGGTCATGTTGGTTAACAGCTCTGGAGACCACTGCGTTGCCATTTGCCAAACCTCACGCGACTGCTCCGCGAAGCCCGGTGTCCCAGTGTCGTGATGTTTGTTAAGGTTCTAGCTGGGGAACAGAGGGGAGGGGGGTGAAGCAGATGTCAGGCTGGAGGGCTCGCTGCTGCTGACCTGATGGAGATTGGCCAAGACTGAAGAAGGGAGAATGTTGCTGCCACCTACAGGTCACATGTGCCAGTTACCCTCGAGGAGACAGAGGAAGACCAGTGATGGGCAGAGAGGAAGTCAGTGGGAAGTCCACGGTTTCTTCATGCTGTAGTTTCTGACACTGAGCTTCCAGAGTGAGGCCACCTCCACCTCTGACGGACCACGTTCCCCCTCTCAGATATCAGCGTGGACCATCCCGACGAGAAGTCCATCATCACCTACGTGGTCACCTACTACCACTACTTCTCCAAGATGAAGGCTCTGAAGGTGGAGGGCAAAAGGATCGGGAAGGTGAGAGAGCCAGCAGACGGGTCTTCATCTGCAGCTCAGACCTGAAAGTATGGTCCTCGTAGGTCCTGGACAACGCCATCGAGACCGAGAAGATGATCGAGAAGTACGAGTCTCTGGCCTCGGATCTCCTGGAGTGGATCGAGCAGACCATCATCATCCTCAACAACAGGAAGTTCGCCAACTCTCTGGTGGGGGTTCAGCAGCAGCTGCAGGCCTTCAACACCTACCGCACCGTGGAGAAGCCCCCCAAGTAGGTCTTTGACCTCACGCCCAGCTGACTCCTGGAGCTTCTGCCCAGATGGCTTCTGCTGACCAGGCGGTTTGTGTGTGGGCTCACAGATTCACAGAGAAGGGAAACCTGGAAGTTCTTCTCTTCACCATCCAGAGCAAAATGAGAGCCAACAACCAGAAGGTCTACACTCCTCGAGAGGGGAAGCTCATCTCTGACATCAACAAGGTGAGGTCCTGGCCCTCTGTCAGGTGTGTGCTGCTTCTGACCCGGGCGGTCGCTGCTGTGTTCAGGCGTGGGAGCGTCTGGAGAAGGCGGAGCACGAGCGGGAGCTGGCCTTGAGGACGGAGCTGATTCGTCAGGAGAAGCTGGAGCAACTGGCCCGACGTTTTGACCGCAAGGCCGCCATGAGGGAGACCTGGCTGAGTGAGAACCAGAGGCTGGTGTCGCAGGTGCGCAGCCGCGGGGACCTCCAGCGCTGCACAGGAGGACCTTCCGTCTTCATGCTCTGTCCTCATCTGTTTCCAGGACAACTTTGGCTTCGACCTTCAGGCAGTGGAAGCAGCCACCAAGAAGCACGAGGCCATCGAAACAGACATCGCTGCCTACGAGGAGCGAGTCCAGGTGGGTTCTGATCCAGGAGACCCTGGGGGGCCAGGTGTTCCTGAGCTGAGCTTCCACTGTAGTAGTCTGTGTGGATCAAACCTGAGCTGAGCATCCCACATCTGAGCTGGCGTGTGCAGGCTCCCACAGCTGTTGGCCCATTGGCGGCCCCTAGTGGCGGCCCCGGGAAGTGCACATGCACCGGGCTCGCATGACGGATGTTGGTGCTCTCGTCTGTTTCATAGCTTAGAAAAGTGAGGCGTCACATGCGACTCTCTAAGTCATGTCGGAGTGCTTTCCCGTGCATCGCTCATCACAGAGGCAGGAGAGAGACTGCAGGTCTTCTCCATCATCCCAGTAAACACTTCCTCTGTGGCTGCTGCAGGCCGTGGTTGCCGTGGCGAGGGAGCTGGAGGCGGAGAGTTACCATGACATCAAGCGCGTCACGGCCCGGAAAGACAACGTGATCCGGCTGTGGGAGTATCTGCTGGAGCTGCTGAAGGCCCGCAGGCAGCGGCTGGAGATGAACCTGGGCCTGCAGAGGGTCTTCCAGGAGATGCTCTACATCATGGACTGGATGGATGAGATGAAGGTGCGAGGCGGCGCCCGGCCCGCCGGACTCCTTCTGGCCGACCCAAGAACCACTGTGGGCGCTCTCTCCTCCACAGATGCTGCTGCTCTCGCAGGACTACGGGAAGCACCTGCTGGGTGTGGAGGACCTGCTGCAGAAACACGCTCTGGTGGAGGCCGACATCGGCATCCAGGCCGACCGAGTCCGCAACGTGAACAGCAACGCTCAGAGGTTCGCCAACGACAGCGACGGTGAGCCGGACTCCTGCAGCTTCAGCCATGGACAGGCCTGACCCACCTGCTGCTCCTCTGCAGGATACAAACCCTGCGACCCTCAGATCATCAGGGATCGAGTGGCTCACCTGGAGTTCTGCTACCAGGAGCTCAGCCAGCTGGCGGCCGAGCGGCGAGCTCGCCTGGAGGAGTCCCGGCGTCTGTGGAAGTTCTTCTGGGAGATGGCTGAAGAGGTCCTCCTCCTCCCTGCGTTAGAGGACGTCAGCTGTCTTTGTGCGCACGGCGACCTCATGTGAGCTGCTCTGCCTCTGCAGGAGGGCTGGATCAGGGAGAAGGAGCAGATCCTCTCCTCGGAGGACTACGGCAAGGATCTGACCGGCGCCCTCAGGCTGCTGAGTCAGCACAAGGCCTTCGAGGACGAGATGAGTGGCCGCGCCGGACACTTGCAGCAGACGGTGAAGCAGGGGGAGGAGCTGGTGGCTAACAACCATTTTGGAGCCGATAAAATCAAGGAGAGGATCCAGGACATCCAGGTAGGACCTCACCTGCCCAGGGTGGAGGGGGGTGAGTGAAGGTGGTGCCTGACTGACTGAGTGAGTGAGTGAAGGAGATGAGTGAGTGAGTGAAGGAGGTGAGTGAGTGAGTGAGTGAGTGAGTGAGTGAAGGAGGTGAGTGAGTGAGTGAAGGAGGTGAGTGAGTGAAGGAGGTGAGTGAGTGAAGGAGGTGAGTGAGTGAGTGAAGGAGGTGAGTGAGTGAGTGAGTGAGTGAGTGAGTGAGTGAGTGAAGGAGGTGAGTGAGTGAGTGAAGGAGGTGAGTGAGTGAGTGAGTGAAGGAGGTGAGTGAGTGAAGGAGGTGAGTGAGTGAAGGAGGTGAGTGAGTGAAGGAGGTGAGTGAGTGAGTGAAGGAGGTGAGTGAGTGAGTGAAGGAGGTGAGTGAGTGAGTGAGTGAGTGAAGGAGGTGAGTGAGTGAGTGAGTGAGTGAAGGAGTGAGTGAGTGAAGGAGTGAGTGAGTGAGTGAGTGAAGGAGTGAGTGAGTGAAGGAGGTGAGTGAGTGAAGGAGGTGAGTGAGTGAGTGAAGGAGGTGAGTGAGTGAGTGAAGGAGGTGAGTGAGTGAGTGAGTGAGTGAGTGAAGGAGGTGAGTGAGTGAAGGAGGTGAGTGAGTGAAGGAGGTGAGTGAGTGAGTGAAGGAGGTGAGTGAGTGAGTGAGTGAGTGAGTGAGTGAGTGAGTGAAGGAGGTGAGTGAGTGAGTGAAGGAGGTGAGTGAGTGAGTGAAGGAGGTGAGTGAGTGAAGGAGGTGAGTGAGTGAAGGAGGTGAGTGAGTGAGTGAAGGAGGTGAGTGAGTGAGTGAAGGAGGTGAGTGAGTGAGTGAGTGAGTGAAGGAGGTGAGTGAGTGAGTGAGTGAGTGAAGGAGTGAGTGAGTGAAGGAGTGAGTGAGTGAGTGAGTGAAGGAGTGAGTGAGTGAAGGAGGTGAGTGAGTGAAGGAGGTGAGTGAGTGAGTGAAGGAGGTGAGTGAGTGAGTGAAGGAGGTGAGTGAGTGAGTGAGTGAGTGAGTGAAGGAGGTGAGTGAGTGAGTGAAGGAGGTGAGTGAGTGAGTGAGTGAGTGAAGGAGGTGAGTGAGTGAAGGAGGTGAGTGAGTGAGTGAGTGAGTGAAGGAGGTGAGTGAGTGAGTGAGTGAAGGAGGTGCCGAGGTGACAGCGCTTCCCTCTCCAGGATCAGTGGGCGGCGCTGGAGCGACTGGCTGCTCTGCGAAAGGCTCGTCTGCAGGAAGCCTGTAACCAGCACCAGTTCCAGGTGAGAACCAAACTCTACCTGCCGGATCCCTCCGCAGCGTCTCTGAACCCGCAGTGTCCCGGCAGGCGGATGCCGACGACATCGACACCTGGATGCTGGACGTGCTGCGGATCGTCTCCAGCGTGGACGTGGGCCACGACGAGTTCTCCACCCAGGCGCTGGTCAAGAAGCACAAGGACGTGGCCGAGGAGATCGGCAGCTACAGACCCGTCATCGAGGCCCTGCACGACCAGGCCAAGCTGCTGCCGCCCGAGAGGGTCGACTCGGAGGAGGTCAGAGCGCCGAGCGCGCACACGTTTGTCTTCCTGTCTGAGTGAGGACTGTCATGAACATCACCCTTTCCCCAGCCTCTCCCCCTGAACCTAACCGTCTCACCTGGCACCTGGCTGAACTGCACCTTGACCCTGAACCAAAGTAAAACCCAGTGATAGTGACTCAGCTGTTTTGTAGTTTTCACCCTCAAACTGAGGCTCGACGCAGTGAGGGCCTCACATGTTTTATCTCTCTCTCTCTCTCCTTGTGGGGACGTTGTGAGGTTTCTTATCGACATCACCCTTTCCCCAGCCTCACCCCCTTCACCATCAGCTCCAGGAAGTGCACACCAGTATTTTGACGTTTTCACCCTCAAAACTCGATGTGGATCGATGTCCTCATAAGATCAGTGTCTTGTTTGATTGGTCCACACAAGAATATTAATATGTGCGCACACACACACACACACACACACACACACACACACACACACGCGCGTTTGTGTTTCTATACCCGTGGGGACATTACGAGGTTTGTCATTGACATGATACTTTCCCCTGGACCGAACCCTCCAGAACAAATGGCTCACCTGAAGCAGGAGTCTGAACCAGACTGGAGCCTGACTATCGTCACCCAGTTATTTGGAAGTCTTCATCCTCAAATTGGACCTGTGGGGGTGGTAAAAGGTCCCCACGAAGACATCAGGTCCCCACGGGGATCGTGTGTTGTCAGGCCCCCCCCCCTTTTCTCCGGAGCAGCTCTCTTCCTCAGCGATTGTCCTGAAACTCGATCGAGATGTTGCGGCGCTTTAATTGTGAAGTGTGAAGAGTGTGTGCGAGCTGGCGTGTGCTGCGGCCCTCACCTTCTGCTGCCCGCCTGCCGTGACCCGCAGGTCCGTGCTCGGCTGGAGGGCATCGAGGAGCGCTACAAGGAGGTGGCGGAGCTGACGCGGCTGAGGAAGCAGGCGCTGCAGGACGCCCTGGCTCTCTACAAGATGATGAGCGAGGCCAGCGCCTGCGAGGTCTGGATCGATGAGAAGGAGCAGTGGCTGAACAGCATGGAGATCCCGGAGAAGCTGGAGGACCTGGAGGTGGTGCAGCACCGGTCAGTGGCCCGCTCGCGCCTCCTGCTTTCTTTGGCTACACCGCCACCTGCTGGTGATCCATCCACCGCACCACCACAGACATGCCTCTCCTCAGTTTGAAGGAAACACTGGAGTGTGAGAGTTGACTCAGACCCTTCTGGTTCTGCAGCTCTTCACATCCCAAAGTGCGATTTCTACCTGAGCTCCTGTGAGATGGTGACTGTCGCGTCCGTTCTCACCTCCAGGTTCGAGAGCTTGGAGCCGGAGATGAACAACCAGGCGTCCCGGGTGGCTGTGGTGAACCAGATCGCCCGGCAGCTGATCCACAGTGGACATCCCAGTGAGAAGGAGATCAAGGCCCAGCAGGACAAGCTCAACACCAGGTGAGCCATCGGCCTCTGTGGCATCAGCGCCGGTTCTGATGGGCTCTGTGTCCGTGAGGGCAGGTGGAGTCAGTTCAGAGACCTGGTGGACCAAAAGAAGGACCTTCTGAACTCCGCGCTGGGAGTACAGAACTACCACCTGGAGTGCAACGAGACCAAGTCCTGGATCAAGGAGAAGACCAAGGTGCCCCCCCCCCCCCCCCCGAAAGGGCAGGCTCCTCTGACCCCTGACCTCCCGCAGGTGATCGAGTCCACCCAGGAGCTGGGGAACGACCTGGCCGGTGTCATGGCGCTGCAGAGGAAGCTGACCGGGATGGAACGCGACCTCGCCGCCATCGAGGACAAGCTGGGAGACCTGGGCAAGGAGGCGGAGCGTCTGGCCGGCGAGCACCCCGACCAGTCCCAGGCCATCAAGGGCCGCCTGGCCGAGATCACCCGGGTGTGGGAGGAGATGAAGGCGAGTCAGGGGGACGTGAGGGGGAAGCGAAACCGTGGCTGCGGCGAAAGCTCTGAAGTAGAAGCAGTCAGTTCACACGCCGGCGTTTCCTCTTCAGGACACCATGAAGAACCGAGAGGAGTCTCTGGGCGAGGCCAGCAAGCTGCAGCAGTTCCTGCGGGACCTGGACGACTTCCAGTCCTGGCTGTCCAGGACCCAGACGGCCATCGCCTCCGAGGACATGCCCAACACGCTGGCCGAGGCCGAGAAGCTGCTGACTCAGCACGAGGGCATCAAGAACGAGGTGCGCAACTACGAGGAGGACTACCAGAAGATGCGGGACATGGGCGAGATGGTGACCCAGGGCCAGACGGACGCCCAGTACATGTTCCTGAGGCAGCGGCTGCAGGCGCTGGACACGGGCTGGAACGAGCTGCACAAGATGTGGGAGAACCGGCAGAACCTGCTGTCGCAGTCGCACTGCTACCAGCTCTTCCTGCGGGACACCAAGCAGGCCGAGGCCTTCCTCAACAACCAGGTGAGAGCCGGCCTCCCCGCTCAGCCCCTGCGCCGGCCCCTGACGCCCCTGTCCCCCGCAGGAGTACGTGCTGGCCCACACCGAGATGCCCTCCACCCTGGAGGCCGCCGAGGCCGCCATCAAGAAGCAGGAGGACTTCATGACCACCATGGACGCCAACGAGGAGAAGATCAGTGGCGTGGTGGACACGGGCCGCCGCCTGGTGACCGACGGCAACATCAACACCGAGCGGATCCAGGAGAAGGTGGACTCCATCGATCAGAGGTGAGCGGACCTTGGTGCCGCTGTGGCGGAGAGCAAAACGTGAAAAACCACGCCCGACTCCCAGTGTCATCTCACTGGTTTACATTCCATTGTGTTTCCACCCAGCAATTTGGCCGAATATGATCCAAATTCACAGATTCTCAAACCTTTCCCAACCCTATTTTGGCCATCGCGGTGGCCACATTAGTTTACCGCCGTAATCTCAGGGTAAGTGGCGCCACTGGCGGCGTGGAAGCCGCTGTTGATGGACGTGTGGCGCTGGTGACAGGAGGACAGCGCAGATCAGTTCCACACTTGACACACTCCTTCACTATCTAACCCCCTGCATCCCAGCGGCGAGCCCAGCCACACACGGGACTTTCAGAGTGAGCGCAAAAGAGCTTCACAGGGATGGGAATTCCAGTCGCTCACTACAGTGAATCAAGCCACGAGCCTGTTGTCTGAATGAATGAATGTTGTGGTCTGGCATCAATATATGAAACAAGATGGAGACACCAGGCTGTGCACACCATGGCTGGTAGTGAGGGAAAGGCTCACGAGCAACATGGTTTAAGTATCATTATTAGGATTCTTTTAATGACTGAGGCTCAGCCCAGTGAATCACAGTGTTACCATGGCAACAGTTACTGACTTCATGTCTGTTGACCTTTCTTGCTTGTTTATCTGTTGTTGACCAAGCCATGTTGGTACAAACAGATGTTTACAGCTGTGTTTGTGACAAAGCAAGTTGTTAGTTGTCCGTCGTTGACATGGTGTGCGGGGAGGGGCGGGGTCATGGGTTGGGACGCCCTGGTGGAGAGGACATGTCATCACGGCTGCTGCGGCGAGGAGGCCCAGCTGTGCAGACAGACAAACCCGTGAGCCGCGCCTGACGTTCCCTTGGTGACGCCGACCTCAACCGAGTCCTGAAAATCCCGGGCAGCGAGCGGGGGAGGCTCCAGGGCTGCTGCCGCCGGCTGAGCCAGCCCCAGCTCCCGGACGCCGTGTCCTGCTGAGAATAGCTGTCCAAACTGAAAGTGGACTTTGATTTGACTCTGATAGTTGTGTGTCATGAAAGGCTGGTGAGCACAGCTCAGAAGAAGTCTGGCTGTGTCGGGGTCACACTTGAGTCAGGGCTCCTTGCTCTCCGCCCTCAGACACAAGAAGAACCGTGCTGCGGCCAGCGACCTTCTGGCCAGGCTGAAGGACAACAGGGATCTGCAGAAGTTCCTTCAGGACTGCCAGGAGGTAAAGCCACCAGACTGAGAAGAGAGCAAGATGATCCACGGCCACGGGACGTGTGAGGTGATGCTCTCCTGCTCCTGCTGTCCTCAGCTCTCCCTGTGGATCAACGAGAAGATGCTGACGGCTCAGGACATGACGTACGACGAGGCCAGGAACCTGCACAGCAAGTGGCTCAAGCACCAGGCCTTCATGGCAGAGCTGCAGTCCAACAAGGAGTGGCTGGACAAGATCGAGAAGGTCAGTGTCGCCGGCCTGAGCTCCTCCTCCAGGCCCTGCCAGCACTCAGGCCTCGCCGTCCTGCCGGGTCCTGCCGCATGTGTCGAGGTTTCCACCTGTGTGTGTGTGTGTCCAGGAGGGGCAGATGCTGATGGCGGAGAAGCCAGAGACGGAGGCCATGGTGAAGGAGAAGCTGGCCTCCCTGAAGAGCATGTGGCAGGACCTGGAGTCCACCACTCAGACCAAAGCCAAGTGTCTGTTCGACGCCAACAAGGCCGAGTTGTTCACCCAGAGCTGCGCCGACCTGGACAAGTGGCTGCTGGGTCTGGACGGTCAGCTGCAGTCGGACGACTACGGCAAGGACCTGACCTCCGTCAACATCCTGCTGAAGAAGCAGCAGGTGAGTGGGAGCACGCTGTCCTCCTCAGGCCAGACCTCGGCTGAATCAGGAGCTTTGTTTTTCCACTTTCCTGGTGAGAAATGTTGCCTGATGCTGGACTCAGACTTCAGCAGGAGGAACCAGGGCAGTGTCAGGTGCTGAGAGTGGCTTTGGGACGCACGGTGACAGCAGACTGGATTCACTCCTAATCTGAAGCGCTTTTCTTTCTGTCTAAATCCAAGTGAAACAAGTTGAAGTGGCAGTGTGTCAGCCGGCCTGAGGTCAGAGTCTCTGGCTGTTCCCTGCAGATCCTGGAGAGCCAGGTGGAGGTGCGTCAGCGGGAGGTGGACGAGCTCCGCGGCCAGTCTCAGGTCCTCAGCCAGGAGGGGAAAGGCTCAGAGGAAGTGGACGGGCAGCGCATCAGCGTGGAGAAGAAGTTTGTGGCGCTTCAGGATCCGCTGAAGAAGAGACGCGACAATCTGATGGCCTCGCGAGAGATCCACCAGTTCAACAGGGACGTGGAGGACGAGATCGTAAGTGACAGGCGTGTCGGGCGGTGAGGCTGCCCACCTCAACGCCACCGTGACCTGGACGTTTGTCTGCAGCTCTGGGTGGAGGAGCGGATGCCTCTGGCCACCTCCACCGACCACGGACACAACCTTCAGACCGTCCAGCTTCTCATCAAGAAGAACCAGGTCAGTAGACGGCAGATGGCCTGGGCTGACCTGGCCTGACCCCAGCTGCTGCGCCACCCCCTGCAGACCCTGCAGAAGGAGATCCAGGGCCATCAGCCGCGCTTCGACGACATCTTCGAGCGCAGCCAGCACGTCCTGAGGGAGGACAACCCCACCGCCGCCGCCATCCGCCTTCGCCTGGCTGAGCTGCAGTCGCTGTGGGAGCAGATCCGCAAGGAGACGGAGAAGCGGCACGCACGGCTGAACGAGGCGCACGAGGCGCAGCAGTACTACTTTGACGCCGCGGAGGCTGAAGCCTGGATGAGCGAGCAGGAGCTCTACATGATGTCGGAGGAGAAGGCCAAGGTGAGTGAGACCACCGAGGTCAGGACAGTTACGGCTGGTTTGTTTTCCTTTCCCATTCACTTGGTTTTTAGAGCGGGCGGGCTGCTTTTCAGTCGCTGTAGTCGGCTGTTTTTGGCCTCCGATATGAGGTGTTGGACCAAAAGGTGTGGGAAGAGGAGGCTGTTGGCCGGCGACACGGCCGACTGGACAGCTGTGGTGACAGCAGCCCAGATCCAGATGCCTCCTGATGACAGGAGTACACACCCAAGCAGAGGACAACTCTCCCACACCTTCACTTGCTTTTCATCAGTCTTGCAGACAGTGGACGCTGGTTGTGGTTTCCTAAGTCTTGGTCAGTTTTGGTTGACCTTGGTGACCTTGGTGACAGGACGAGCAGAGTTCAGTGGCCATGTTGAAGAAGCACCAGATTCTGGAGCAGGCGGTGGAGGACTACGCCGACACGGTCCACCAGCTGTCCAGCACCAGCCGGGGCCTGGTGGCGGCCGAACATCCCGACAGGTGAGTGGAGCCGGCGGCGCGGGAGCCGCGCGCGGATGCTGACGGATGTGGTGTCTGTGCAGCGAGCGCATCGGCATGCGTCAGTCGCAGGTGGACAAGCTGTACGCCGGCCTGAAGGACCTGTCCGAGGAACGCCGCGGCAAGCTGGACGAGCGCTTCCGTCTCTTCCAGCTCAACAGGGAAGTGGACGACCTGGAGCAGTGGATCGCCGAGCGGGAGGTGGTGGCTGGATCCCACGAGCTGGGCCAGGACTACGAGCACGTGACGGTGAGCCCCGGCCGGGTCAGGTGACCTGACCCTCGCCTGACCCGCCTCTTTTCAAACCACCCCGCAGATGCTGCAGGAGCGCTTCAGAGAGTTCGCCCGCGACACCGGCAACATCGGCCAGGAGCGCGTGGACGCCGTCAACCGCCTGGCCGACGAGCTGATCAACGCCGGCCACGGCGACGCCGCCACCATCGCCGAGTGGAAGGACGGCCTCAACGAGGCCTGGGCCGACCTGCTGGAGCTGATCGACACGCGGACGCAGATCCTCGCCGCCTCCTACGAGCTGCACAAGTTCTACCACGACGCCAAGGAGATCCTCAACCGCATCCTGGACAAACACAAGAAGCTCCCCGAGGAGCTGGGCCGCGACCAGAACACCGTGGAGACGCTGCAGAGGATGCACACCACCTTCGAGCACGACATCCAGGCGCTGGGGACGCAGGTGCGCCGCCGCCCGTCCCTCCGTGTGCGCGCCCCACTGACGCTGTGTGTGTGTGTTCTCAGGTGCGGCAGCTGCAGGAGGACGCCGTGCGCCTGCAGTCGGCTTACGCCGGAGATAAGGCCGACGACATCCAGAAGAGAGAAGGAGAGGTGAGCGGACCTTCATCTCTCACCCACTGAGGGTGTTTGGTGAACGATGTTGAAGCGGCAGCTCTGTCCTTGAGGACTGAAGCTTCAGAGGCAGCGTGGTGAGCCAGGCTCTCTGCTGGAGCGTCGCCACACCTGTGTTCCAGTGAAGCGCCAGACCTTCCTGTTGCGTTGGCCTGGTTCGGGCTGTGCTGCGTGTCTGTGGTGCAGCAGAGTCTTCTGAGGTCACGGCCACAGCTGTTGAGTGGAGACTTGGACACGTCCTGGGCAGCGTCTGCAAACCCTGAAGGTGGACTTGACTTTGACTCGTGATGACTGGACTGACTCCTGTTTGGAGTGTGACTCGTGATGACTGGACTGACTCGTGTTTGGAGTTTGACTCGTGATGACTGGACTGACTGGAGTTTGGAGCGTGACTCGTGATGACTGGACTGACTGGAGTTTGGAGTGTGACTCGTGATGACTGGAGTTTGGAGTTTGACTCGTGATGACTGGACTGACTGGAGTTTGGAGTGTGACTCGTGATGACTGGACTGACTGGAGTTTGACTCGTGATGACTGGAGTTTGGAGCGTGACTCGTGATGACTGGACTGACTTGTGTTTGGAGTTTGACTCGTGATGACTGGACTGACTGGAGTTTGACTCGTGATGACTGGAGTTTGGAGCGTGACTCGTGATGACTGGACTGACTGGAGTTTGGAGCGTGACTCGTGATGACTGGACTGACTGGAGTTTGGAGCGTGACTCGTGATGACTGGAGTTTGGAGTTTGACTCGTGATGACTGGACTGACTGGAGTTTGACTCGTGATGACTGGAGTTTGGAGCGTGACTCGTGATGACTGGACTGACTGGAGTTTGGAGCGTGACTCGTGATGACTCGACTGACTTGTGTTTGGAGTTTGACTCGTGATGACTGGACTGACTGGAGTTTGGAGCGTGACTCGTGATGACTGGACTGACTGGAGTTTGGGGCGTGACTCGTGGTGGAGTTTGGGTGGGAAGAAGATCCGGGCCTGGTCCTGTACCTAGAACAGAGCTGTGGTCCTGTCAGCCCCACTGTAACCACTGGTGATGATGCTGATGCTGTGTTTCGATGGCCTGTGTTTCCCTGCATCGTTGGCAGAAGAGAGAGGCCGAGGTGAGACTCTCCAGCTTCAGCTTTGCTTGACTTTGGCTGCAGTGTCAGACCTCCAGACTAAAATGCCGATGGACTGTGCCATTTTAGCTCTGCAGCTGGCGCCCTCTCTGGGGGAGTAGCAAACTCTGCGGCTCTGTTTGGTCTTGTTCCTGGAGTGTCGTCCAAGCTCCGCCCACCCGCCCGCTCTTCAGAGGAGGAGGAAACAAACCTCTCTGGAGTTTGCTGCTTCCCGCGGAGAGCTGTTTGGAAAGTGGTGTGAGCGTCGCCCATGAGCTTTTCCAAGCGGCTTGCAGCTGCGGGACATGCAGGGCTTCCTGAGAGCATGGAGCTTTGTCTGCGTGTCCCAGTGAAGCCGCCGGCTTCTGCACTCACGTCCTGCTCATTGTCCCCCCATGAGGAATGCAGGCCCAGATTGAAGCCTGGCAGTTGAGCGATGCGCCTGAGGGGGGCAGTGTTGAGTCTGTGCTCCTGCTCATGGACCGTGTTCAGTTGGTCTCCTTCCTCCAACGTGTAGACCCGTGTTTAGAAACCATGAGGACACTTGGTGTCCGTCTGTGTGAGAGAGAGAGAGTGTGTGTGTGTGAGACGGCGAGTGGGCGTGGCCCCTGGACCCACCCAGACCTGCGGTGGCAGTGAGCGAGTGAGAGGAAGCTGGGCAGGGTCACGTGACGGCCCTCCCCAGGGTCAGGGGTGGGCGCGGCTGAAGCCGGCGTGCTGAAGGTGTGCGTCCTCTCAGGTGCTGGAGGCCTGGAAGAACCTGCTGGAGGCGGTGGAGGGCCGGCGGGTCAAGCTGCTGGACACCGGAGACAAGTTCCGCTTCTTCAGCATGGTGCGCGACCTGATGCTGTGGATGGAGGACGTCATCCGCCTGATCGAGGCGCAGGAGAAGCCGCGGTGAGCCCTGGCCACTCGCCGCCTCTGTGGCCACGCTGCTGACGGGGCTTGTGTCCGCAGTGACGTGTCGTCGGTGGAGCTGCTGATGAACAACCACCAGGGCATCAAGGCGGAGATCGACGCCCGGAACGACAGCTTCACCGCCTGCATCGAGCTGGGCAAAGCTCTGCTGGCCAGGAAGCACTACGCTTCAGAGGAGGTGTGACGCTTCACTTCACCTTCTTCTTCACCGTCGTCCCGCGGGAAATGTGTCCGGAGATGGAGGCAGGCCACATTGGGTCACCAACCGTCGCCCGACTGAGCTAACGTGACGCCCCGCTCTACGCGTCTAAGGCTGTCAAAGTTTGGTCCCTGGTTCACAAGTTGGCTAAAAAACCGGATCAATTGTGAAGGGAGACAGAATAGTTGTTGGCATGGAGCCAGCTGAGGCAAAGAATGTCCAAGGTTTGTCTGGAAACTCTCCCAACGACGAGGCCTTTGGCCTGAATTCCAAGTTGGTCTCAAAAGACACGGGAGATGGTGGTCCAATCCAAATAGTCCTTTGAAAGAGATGGATCCTGATCCATTTCTGCCACGTTTTCAAACAAACACATTTTCAGCAAGTAGCGAAACAGCTGAGTGTCAGTTGCTGGAGGGGGCTGGGAGGAGCGGGCTGCGGCCCGAGGGGGGTCGAAAGGTGCAGCTGATGCGACGTGTCCTGCTGACCGTTTCAGATCAAAGAAAAGTTGCTGCAGTTGACGGACAAGAGGAAAGAGATGATCGACAAGTGGGAGGACCGGTGGGAGTGGCTGCGGCTGGGTAAGGTGCCGCGGCAGGCTGAGTGAGGCGTGGCGCGCGTCTGACCCCCCGCTGCCTGTCACCCAGTGCTGGAGGTGCACCAGTTCTCCAGGGACGCGGGCGTGGCCGAGGCCTGGCTGCTGGGCCAGGAGCCCTACCTGTCCAGCAGGGAGATCGGTCAGAGCGTGGACGAGGTGGAGAAGCTCATCAAGCGCCACGAGGCCTTCGAGAAGTCGGCCGCCACCTGGGAGGAGCGCTTCGCCGCGCTGGAGAGGCTGACCACGGTGAGGCGCCGCAGAGCCGGCTGACTCCGCCCACTCTGACCCTGCCTGTGTCCAGATGGAGCTACTGGAAGTGAGAAGAAGGCAAGAGGAGGAAGAGAGGAGGAAAGTGCCGCCGCCGGCTGCCGCAGACGTTCAGGACCGGTGAGTGAGGAGGCCCCGGGTCGGACCCGCCGTCGGCTTCGTGCAGGAGCCTCCTGCTCCCTCTCACTGCTGCTGTCTGTCTGTGTGTGTGTCTGCAGGCAGGGGGAGCCGGTGTCCCAGAACGGGCTGCCGTCAGACCAGGAGTCGCCCAGGGTTAGTTACCGCTCACCTGCCTACCAGCACTACAGCAGCACCCTGCAGGGCCGCAGGGCCGCCGCGCCCTGACTCTCTCTCTCACACACAGTCACACACAGTCACACACACGCGCACACACACACGCGCACACACACACGCGCACACACACACGCTCACACACACGCGCACACACACACGCGCACACACACACACACACACTCGCGCACACACACACACACTCACGCACACACAGTCACACACACTCACACACTCACTCACACACACACACACACACACTCTCACGTGACGCTCTGTGGCTCCACCATGTTTGGTTCCCTCCACTGGCTCTGGAGCTTCATTGTGCTGCTCTGGTTTCACCGCGGTGGTGCTTCAGTGGTTCAGATCTGGATGGAAGTGTGTGAGTGTGTGAGTCCTGAACGTTCCCTGCCCTCCCCTCACTTCCTGTCCCCCCCCCTCTCTCCCTCAGCTCGACCCCCCCACCATCATCTCCCCGCAGCTGCTCGTGCTCCTCCTAGTGTACGTCATGATCTATCGACTCACAGTGTGGAGCGCGACCTCGTGACCCCACAGACCTGTGGTCCCAGAACGCAGTCACATGACCTGCCTGCCCATGTCTGACCCCTGGCTTAGTTATCGAGCTTCTGAGGGACGCGTCGGTGGCTGAAGCTCCCTGAGTTAATAAACTCCGCCCCCTCCTTCTCTCTGCTCCGTCACTTGGGTTCCTCCTCTGAGAAGCTGCAGTGAGCTGCTCCCTTAGTTTCCAGCCTGCTGTGAGTCACTCACTCACCCGCTGCAGCCGCTGACGTGAAACATCAAACTCTCCAACATAAACGCTTCACCGTCTCTTCGTGTCATCGCTGACACACTCGCTGAGTGTGTGTGTGTGTGTGTGTCCGGGTGTGTGTCAAGGGCTGTGTGCGTGTCTCCATCCATCCATCCATCCATCCATCCATCCATCCATCCATCCATCCATCCATCATCCATCATCCATCCTCACTGGTCCCCTCCCGCCCCATCTTTTGCTCTCGTGTTGTTCTCATGGTGTTGTATCTCGGTTGCTCGGTGTGTGTGTGTGTGTGTGTGTGTGTGTGTGTGTGTGTGTGTTGCATGACGGTCCCCACTAGGCCACTCAATAAACCCAGCAGAACCAGCACCTGTCGTGTCTTCATGTCTGCCTGTTGTTGAGTCTGGGAGGCTTCTCGTCCACACCGTGTGTCTCCCTGCTGTCATGGCTCAGCTCTTCTGTTGTTTTTCCAGATGTGACATTTGCTCTAATCCCAGCTGGGTCTGGGGTCCAGGCCCCAGTCGGGAGGGGGAGCCGTGTGTTAGCGGGTTAGGAGCGGCGCCACCTGTCTGCAGGCTGCGCCGCAGCAGGTCTCACTGTTGAGCGAGGAGCTCGGGTCACGTGACCCCCAGAGACGTGACTCCTCCCACGTCGCCCCCTGCAGGTTATTGCAGTGGTCTATCAAACCCTCAGCCTTCCACTGAAGAGCACTTTCATAGGAAACAAAAGTCCTCCCATCACATTTTCATTTCTGGTGTCGAAACGTGTCGTAATTCAAAGTGGAGTCAGCTGTGCGGCGTCAGGGGAGCGAGTCTTTGTTGCCATGACGACGGGTTGGTTGCGTGGCTGCTGTGGAGCCAGACCCAGGAAGCACTGCCCGTGACCCAGGTGGGTCCGAGCGCTCCAGAAGAGTCCGGCTGCTGAGGACCCGCCCCCGAGCCGCCCTCACCAGTAAAGCCTTCCAAGCAATGTCCTTGAGATTGTTTGAGACTGGATGCTGCGGCTGCTGTGTGGGTTTGCTGTGACTCGGCTGCATGTCGGAGCCCAGACCCGGGTCGCTCCTGCCGCCTTCTTCTCGCTCAGCCTCCTCTTTTCTAATCCTTTGGTTTTCGAGCGGCTTTTCATTCCAGCGGCTCCTGCAGCTGCTGCCGAATGAACACATGAGTGTGTGAGTTGCAGTGAAGTGTCTCCGTTCTCTTCTGTTCTGTCACAACTGCTCTTCCTGACTCTGCCTCTGCATGTCGCTGTAGCTTCTGCATGTCCCAGTCCTGTGACTCGACTCCTGACTCGTCACGGACCCCACTGCCACCTGGACTGACCCTTGCATCTGCTCTCCGCCTGACTCCATGTGACTGACCTGACTCGCGCTCTGACTCGTCCAAGTGCTTCTCTGGAGTCAGAACTCCAGTCTCCATCCCAACTCTTCGACTGGAACGGCGACTCACCAACTGACCTGGTCTGAGTGCGGGTGTCTCTCTCTCTCAGCGCGTGACTGGTCTTCACACCACAGGCCTGGCCTGACTCGTGCTCTGACTCGTCCAAGTGCTTCTCAGGAGTCATAACTCCTCCTCGCTCTGAGACTCTGACTCCCCCTCACCCGCCAACTCCATCCCGACTCCTCCGACTAGACCGGCGACTCACCAACTGACCTGGTCTGAGTGCGCGTGTCTCTCTCTCTCTCTCTCAGCGCGTGACTCGTCTGTGTCTGGTTGTTTGCAGGAAAACCTAGAAGGGGCGGAGCTGAACGGGGTCTCTGAGCCGAGTCCGGCAGGTTCTCCGGGAGCGAGTCGGAAGGCCAAGGCGAGTCAGGCGGCCACTCTGCCGGCCAAGTCTCAGCCGGACTCCCCGACGTCTCAGCTGGAAGGTTTTCTGCACCGCAAACACGAGTGGGAGGGGCACAACAAGAAGGCCTCCAGCAGGTGCGTCGGCGTGGACCCGCCGGCTCTGGACCTGGCGCTGGCCGCTCTGTGACCCGGCTCTCTGCTGCCCCGGCAGGTCGTGGCACAACGTCTACTGTGTCATCAACCAGCAGGAGATGGGCTTCTACAAGGACCAGAAGAGCGCCGGCCAGGGCGTCCCGTACCACGGCGAGATCCCGGTCAGCCTGAAGGAGGCGCTGTGCGAGGTGGCCCTGGGATACAAGAAGAAGAAGCACGTCTTCAAGCTCAAGTGAGAGAAGCCGCCGCTGGGAAGCTGAGGCCCCAGAGCCGTGAGTTCTCACCGCGGTGCTGTCTCCTCCGCAGGGTCACGGACGGGAACGAGTATCTCTTCCAAGCCAAAGATGATGTGAGTACTGGGCGGGACGCGCCGTCACGGCGGCGCTCAGCAGCCACTGACCACTGCGCCGCTGCTCTCTCTCGCCCCCAGGAGGAGATGAACACGTGGATCTCGGCCATCTCTGCTGCCGTGGCGGGCGACAAGCAGGAAGTGACGCCCAGCAGCCACAGCACGCCGGCGCCGGGCGCCCGCGCCCAGACGCTGCCGGCCGCCGTCGCCACGGTGACGGCCGAGTCCAGCCCGGGCAAGCGTGAGAAAGACAAGGAGAAGCGCTTCAGTCTGTTCAGCAAGAAGAAGTAGACGCGCCCCCCCGCCTCCCCCTTTTCCCCTCACCCCCCGCTCCCCCTCCTCTCTCTCTTCCCCTCCTCCGGTGCTGTTTGGGCCTCGTCCCTCGTTGTCAATCAGAAGGCGTGTGTGTGTGCGTGTGTGTGTGAAGCCTCCCAGCTGGAGTGGGTCAGAACCTGGTGGTCCCATCCTCACACATCAGCCCGTCTTCAGCATCAGCGCGGCCAACGCTCCAGAGCCGAGGTTGTGGCGCCGTCCTCTTCCTGCCTCTGGCTCCGCCCACGTCACCACCCCAGAGGACCGGCCGGACCGCGCTGCTTCCAGCTGTGTACAACTTGTGTGTAACAAGTGAGCGTGTCCAGACGTTTCCCAGTGGAAGGTTGAATATAAAGGCATTTGCTGGAGCGCCGCTCGCCGCTTGCTTGTTGGCTTCACTCTCTAGAGCCCGAGGCTGCGCTCAGGGGCCGGGGGGGGTCATGACCCGGACCCCTCCTCCTCACGGTCTCCTGACGTCTGCTGCGTCCCTCCTCCTTCTTCTTCTTCTTTTTATTTAATCGCTACATTTCTCGGGCAAGTGAATCAGTATAGTGCGCATTCCTCTGTCACCGTAACCATAGTAACCGACATATTGCACAATCAAACGCCACGGTGGGGCGGGGCTTGCTGGGCTGGGGTTTGTAGGTGAGTTAGTCACGTGACGTGGACCGGGGGTCACCGCTAGTTGGATTCTGCACCTGTAGACTTCTCCCCCTCCCCCCTCTGTTACATATGTGCTGAAAGCCATTAAACGCTTTTAAAACAACCTGCGCTTCTGTGCTCTGTCCTCACCGCATGAGCTGCCGCTGCGTCCGTCTGGTAAAGGACTTGAATCAATGGTGTCCTGGAGCGGCCGCGCGGACACAGACGGAGCCGCGCCACTGTCGCCTCCTGCTGGAGGGAGGTCCGAGATGAGTGACGTGCGAGCCAGCCTCCACCCCCTCGCTCTCTGTGGCCACCTCTGCCGGCACCATCCACGGGCTCGTGGTTCCGACTCATGAATGACAGGAAGTGAAGCGGCGTCAGATGGAGACGAGCTGGAGAGCCTCGCGCGGGGCGGCAGCGCTGTCATGACGCTCCTGCTCGACTTCAGCACCGTGGACAGCTCCGCTCGCCCGCGCGCTCCTCTCCTCCTCCGCCACACGCACTGCCCAACTCCAACTCCCACAATCCCCTGCGCGCCTTCGTTCTGCTGCCGGGGCCCTTCTCGCCAATGACGCGTGACGTCACCAGTCACAGAAATCGCTACTGTCCGAACGGAAGGGAAGACTTTCACTTTCAAAATAAAATAAATCACAGTCACTTCCGTGGCTGGTCAGTTTGTTGCTTACATTTGACAACCAAATCGTGACTGTTCAGATCAGCTCAGCTCGCCCCTCGATCCTCCTGCAGTGGTCAGATCGGGCAGATCAGGCAGCAACACGAGAGATGACAGATGACACCGTCGCCTCAGGGGTCACGTGGTCCTGTCCCGTCAGCGTCGCCCGTCTCTCCTCCTGCAGCTGAAACTGTAGCCGAATGACGTCACGAATACAAAGGTTGGAGATCTGAGAAAACCTCAGCAGGAAGAACCAGACGCTCGCTCCCGTCAGTGCGGGAGACCCAACCGTCACCTCTCCAAAGTGAAAACTCGCTGCTCGGGCTCGGGTGGATTCGGCGGCCTCCATCGCGGGCTTTTATTTTGAAGGCTTCCACACCGGACCCGCCCTCCGCCGAGCTGGGTTCCTGGATTTTTCTGCTTGTCAATCCGACAACCAGAAAGGCTCCGCGAGAGGGACTCGGTGGTCTGGGAGGGTCCGACTCGACCCGGTGCGAACTGGCTGCGGTGCGGCCGCGGATGCGCTGCCGCTGCTCCCGCGGCTCCTCCTGCGGCTCCTGCCGCCGCGTCTCTCGCGCGGCTCCACGGTGGTCGCGTCCGGCTCATCCCGAGGATTAACCGTGTGGATTCGTCGTCTGCTCCGAACCGACACCGGCTGGCGATTCCTTGTGGCGAACCCTCGTCCTCCGCGCGTGTCGCACGCGCTCGGGTCGCTGAATGAGCCGCGGTGATGTGAACATGCAGCGGGACTGAGGAGGAGACGCGGGCGCGCGGCTGCGGGATTAGAGTGAGGGGGATTATATTCTCCTGGCGCGGACTCCACCATCACATGCCGCTTCGGACCTGGATCTCTGGGAGGCGTCAAGCCCCACTTCAGCGGAACCCTCGGCTTCCCTCCCAGATCTGTCACTGCACTCTTCTGGCCAACTTTTCCGAAGCCATTTGTCGCGGCTGGAGGCTCGAGCTCGGCGGATCCTTCTCACCATCTGAATGAAATCTTCTGGCCGGTCAGTCCTCTCTCTCAGGCGGCCGTGTGGCGGCCCGGCCTCACGCCGCCATGCAGCTCCCGGTGCGGACACCGAGCGTGAGATGATGATGATGATGATGATGATGATGATGAGTGTGAGCGGATATTGGCTGAAGATCTAGTTCCCGCGCAGCATGCCCGCCTCTCCTGGACCTGCGTGAACTCGAGCGGAGCTGGTTCTGATCATCTCTTCCTGCGGGTCTTCATCCCATGAGCTGACATGTCGGACCGGAGCGCCCCGCCCTGCCGCCTCAGACTGGACTGGGTCTACGGCTATCGGGGCCACCAGTGTCGGAACAATCTCTACTACACGGCCGGGAAGGAGGTGGTCTACTTCGTGGCTGGAGTGGGCGTGGTCTACAACACCAGAGACCACACTCAGAAGTTCTACCTGGGACACAACGATGACATCATCAGGTAGGAGCGACGGCTGCTGACTCATGGGGCTGGGACCTCACCTGCGCGCGATGGTCATGTGGTGCTTGGCGTCTGGACCCAGTGGTCACTTGAGGGTTGGTGACGGGGTGCTGCCCCCTGCTGTCCCGTCGGGCTCAACGCGATCACAGAGTTTTCACCTGCAGACACCAAAACAGATGTGTGTGTGTGTGTCGTGTCGCCCACTTCCTGGGCAGAGCACCACTGCAGCAGGACTGACCTCAGAGGTGGCATCATGTGGACCAACACCGGACCCACGACACCCGTCACCGGTGAAGAACCGAGAGCCAAACTAGATGAAAGGTCTTTGACCTGCCGAGCCACACAGTCTGTTCAGAGGTGGAGACGACACGGCTGCGTCCCGATTCAGTCAGAACAGACAGACGGGCACACGGCTGCAGCCGCTCCACACCAGAGAGGAAACCGGAGTTTCAGTGCACACACGCTCACTCAGCTTTGTCACACCTTCCTGGTGGGGACCATCTCCCTTCCCCCAGCCTCTCCCCACATGACACATGACTCACCTGAACCAGGACTCCAGAAGGACCTTCTCACTTGGGCCTGCTTCTGCTCTCAGCTGCTCCGGGCGCCAGGAGAGTCACGTTCATTTCCCTCAGCACGTTCATTGGTTTAGCCAGTGTTACATGTTCAGTTCGGCGCCGCTCGAACTTCGGCTCGAAAACCCAGTCACTTTGTTCAAGCCGACTCCCAGATGTGGATGCAGATCCAGAGTTTGTGGGGTGAGCCATGCGTTTAGGTGGAGAGGCTGGGGAAAGGGTGCCTTCAGCCCCCGGTGCCTTCAGCCGCGGCGTCATCTCCTGCTTGCAGCAGTTCTCCGGCCAGTAAAGAGCCGAGGAGGCCACAGTGAGGTGGACCGGCTGCACATCTGGAGGAAGCTTCGGTCTGGTGCGGCTCCGGGGGCAGGTCTCTGCCCAGCCTTTGGCTCCTCCTCTGGAACAGCTTGCTCGACTCGGTGATACGAGCTCACGCCTGCGCTGGTCAGGAAGGCGGGGCAGCAGCTGACGCGGAGACGCTCGGGCCTCCATCAGAGCCGCTCCTGCTCCAGGGCTATTTTTAGAAGCAGCCGCGCTTCCTCCGGTGTTCACTCTTCGTCTCCTGCCGTGTCGCGCGGCACCCACGGCCGCTCCTGTCCGTCTCAGCCGGGAGGTCAGAGGTCACTGGGAGCTTTGTCTTGAAGGTCGACCTGCGGCTCCTCCAGACTCCAAACCCCGGGAACATCAGCAGGGAGACTTGGGACAGGAGGAGGAGGTCAGCTCCAGGCTCAGGCTGCCGCACAGCTACAATATTTATCGTGGAAACTGAGCTCATTCCTCTTCATCAGCTGCCTGTGTGTGTGTGTGTGTGTGTGTGATCTGTTTGATGTGACGAGGCAGAAGCCAAACTCACTTCCTCCTGAGACGGTCTGAGAGACAAAGCCAGCTCCAGGAAAAGCTCCTTCAAGCGTGTGTTTCATGTTGCCTCCTCCTCGTGCCTTGCTTCTCATCATGGTGCGTCTGAAGACGGTTGTGGGATCCACACTCAGCTGACTGGAAACGGGTCAGAGGGAGTGTGTCAGTGGAGGGACGGGAAGCGGCTGGTGAGCAGACAGGTGTTGAGAAGGTGCCTGGTGTCTCAGCAGGGTGCTGAGCGCTGATGGACCCTCCCCGCTTCACTCGTGGCGCTGACGCCTGCTCCTCATGAACCCGTGCTCTTGATGCTGGTGCCTGTGGTTCCTCAGAGCTGGGAGCGGGTGCTGTCTCCACACAGCACCTCAGGGTTTGATTCTCTCTGTGAGCCAAGGTCAGATCTGCTCAGGCTGGACCTTGGTCCGACGCTGGTGAGGCTGCGGGGCTGGTGAAACCTTGGGCCACAGCTTTCAGGACCTGCATGGATCAGTGGGTTCCTGAATGAAATCTGTCTCATCCTTGAGTGGAAGGCCTCCACATGGAGCAGTGCGTGGTGGAGTCCTGACCTTGACTTCTGCCTCCTCGCCCCGCGCCGTCCTGTGGTCGCCATGGAAACTGCTGCAGATGAGGTGGAGTGGAGTGAAGGTGTCTCGCCGATCCGAGGGAGCGTCCCGCTTGAGCCCGTCTACTGATGCGGCTGCTTCTGGATTCAGCCAATCACAGGAGACGATGAAAAGCCGGCGCTTCATGGCGTGGTGCTCAACACACGCACACACACACCTGGCTCAGCTGCGTGTCAGAGGAAGCTCCACAGTCTGAGAGCCGGTGCGTCAGGTGCCACCCGGGTCCTGACACAGCAGCAGGTTCAGGATCCTCACCGAGCCTCACGCTTGCTGCCGTCTCTGGCCTCTTCCCTCAGTTGTGCGTCTCTTATCTCAGGCAGCGGCCAACACCAGCTCTCAGTGGCCCGAGGTGCTGCGCTCCTCCCGGCTGGGCAGGTGGGGCGGGGCCTGTAACCAGGAGCAGATGAGTCAGCCGTCTGACTGGGAGCGGCGTCACACCTCGCCTCCGTGCCACCGTCCCACCAATGCACAAAGCCTCTGAGGTCATCAAGTTAATGAGCTGTGACTGTGAGCTGAAAAACCGTCTTAAGTACCAGGACCACCAGGACCATCTGCTGCTGGATGGATGAAGGGACCAAGTGAGTCCAACATCAGAGCTCACACTGCGGAAGCTCTGCTCGCTGATGGAGTGTATGAAGCTCTCATGTCCTGTGTGTGCGTGTGTGTGCGCGCACGAGTGTCACCAGGGAGGGAAAGGGTCCGGCGGGTCCATGGTCTGATGTCCAACAGGAACCAAGCCAAGGGGAGTCGGTGGAGGAGACATGCTCCCATGTCGAGGCAGGAGATCAGATTTGTATCAGGGAGGGGAAATTCAACACCGTGGAATTCAGCGCGGGCCAAGTGGTCACGTGCTCCCGGCTTCCACGCAGTGGAGAGTGACCCGAACTGCTGTAGCGCCACCTCCATGACGCCGCGCTCCTTCGGATTCCACCGACAGCAGCGGAAGCTGACAGGTAGCGAGGAGCCGTGTCAGTGTGGAGCTCAGCACGCAGCGATCGAGCTGACGGATCAACACACCTGAGCGCTCCACCTGCTTCATTCGGCGGGTTTCTCAATCAAACCTGCGAGTTGAATAAAGTTCGATATTTGGCCGACTGTGTTTTGCTGATAGTGCAGAAATGGTGCAGTATCTGAAGCAGCACGTCGTGCTCTGGCTCACTGGCGCGTGCAGGGGACACCGTCTCCTGCGAGTGAGAGCGCTGCGTGAAGGAAGCGGCGGACGGATCCGCGCGTCTACATCTGCGTCGTCGCCTGTGACAGCACAGCGGACGCGCAGGTTTGTTGTGTGGACCAAACGGAGGAAGGTGCACTCCATGGTTTAGGTGGGTTTTATTACGGTTTGTGATGCTTTATAATGTTGTCAGACTGTCTTGTCGCCGATGAGCAGTTTGTTCACTTGTTGCCGGTCGCTCGTCACCCAGCCCGATGTCAGCCGAGCTACTGGGCTATCTGCTAGCTACCTGCTAGCTACGTGCTAGCTACCTGCTAGCTACGCGCTAGCTACCTGCTAGCTATGCGCTAGCTACCTGCTAGCTACGCGCTAGCTGAGTCCAGCTATGAACCACGTTATCCGGGTGGTGTCTGAGTCCCAGTGAGACAAATTCCAGTTTCTCTCCCGCAGTCGGACTAACCCGTTTACAAGCAGCGTTTAAAGTCCGAACTTGCCCGGACCAACGCCGTAATTGAGTTTTCTGAGCCATCACGTGACCATCCCATCCACGGTCCGGACGCTTCACAGAGGCCACCGTCATCAGTGGGGGGCGTGTCTCGTCGCTGTGAGTCACAGGTGCTTCTTGGTTTCTATCTTATGTCAGTGAAACGTCTACGAAACATGAAGCTAACGTCAGACAGGTTCGTATTTTGTTGACGACAGGCGGTCACCTGCGCGAGTGACGCGGCTGTGTCGAGGAAGCACTGGGTGAATCGTTTGAGTGGAGACGCAACGCGCTGGCGCGTGTGTGATGGAGTGAATCTGTGACCAGTGATTCCGCTGTGAACTGCAGCCTCACGGCCTCCCTCTCTCTCTCTCCCTCTCTCTCTCTCTCCCTCTCTCTCTCCCTCTCTCTCTCTCTCTCCCTCTCTCTCTCTCTCTCTCTCTCATCCCTCTCTCTCTCCCTCTCTCTCTCTCTCTCCCTCTCTCTCTCTCTCTCCCTCTCTCTCTCCCTCTCTCTCTCATCCCTCTCTCTCCCCCTCTCCCCCTCTCTCTCTCTCTCTCTCTCTCTCTCCCTCTCTCCTCTCCCTCCCTCTCCCTCTCTCTCTCTCTCCCTCTCTCATCCCTCTCTCTCTCTCCCCCTCTGTCTCTCTCCCTCCCTCCCCCTCTCTCTCTCTCTGTCTCCCTCTCTCTCTCCCTCTCTCTCTCCCTCTCTCATCCCTCTCTCTCTCCCTCTCTCTCTCTCCCCCTCTGTCTCTCTCCCTCCCTCCCCCCCTCTCTCTCTCTCTCCCTCTCTCTCTCTCTCTCCCCCTCTGTCTCTCTCTCCCTCTCTCTCTCCCTCTCTCTCCCACTCTCCTCTCCCTCTCCCACTCTCCTCTCCCACTCTCCTCTCCCCCCCCTCTCTCCCTCTCCCCCCCCACCCCCACCCCACAGCTTGGCCTTGCATCCTGAGCGCTCCCTGGTGGCCACAGGTCAGGTGGGGAAGGAGCCGTTCGTCTGTGTTTGGGACACCTTCAGCGTCCAGACGGTGTCGCTGCTCCGGGACGGGCACAGCCATGGCATCGCCTGTCTGGCCTTCAGTGCAGACGGACAGGTGAGTGTCAAACGTCCTGCTCTGGTTAGGGTTGGTGCCCGGAGGCCTGAACGAGCATGTGTGGCCACCTCTGATGAAGGGGTGTTTGTGATCAGGTCTGGTTTCATGTCTGCCATGAGCGGACCTCCACCACTGAAGGAGGCGCTCTCAACCTCAGAAGGAGCCTCTGGCTCGGCGTCCACGATGGAATCACTGATGTCAATGATTCTGTGGTGTCGGCACTTTCCCGCTTCTGGCAGCGAGTCAGTCAGAGAACACAGCAAACCAATGTGTACGTACTCGTGCATGGGTGCGGGTGGTCAGTGAGCGGCGGACGTGATGCCGTGGAAGCCGTATGCGGCATGCTCACGTGACCTCCCTGGCCTGACGTCTGAGGGGGCGGGACTTGACCTGGCTCTGAGCCCTGCTGAATGTGCAGCTTGTCATTTGCTGCAGCGCTTGGCTTCGGTGGGTCTGGATGCCAAGAACAGCGTTTGTATCTGGGAGTGGAAGCGAGGGAAGATCCTGGCCACAGCCACGGGCCACTCGGACCGAGTAAGTCAGCTCCTGCCTGTGTGTGTGTTGGCGTCTTCCTGTTGGATCCTCACCCGCGTCCTGCTCCTCCTCTCTTCTCTCAGATCTTCGATGTCTGCTGGGATCCGTTTCAGCAGAACCGTCTGGTGAGCTGTGGAGTCAAGCACATCAAGGTGACCGAGAACATCTTTTCCATCATCACTTCCGTCACCGGGCAAGCCAGATGAGGACGAGGCTGCTGCCCCGGCCGAACCCTGACCACGGCTGATCCCTGCCCTGCTGTGTCTGCAGTTCTGGTCCCTGTGCGGAAACGCTCTCACTCCCAAACGTGGGATTTTCGGCAAGATGGGCGACCTGCAGACCATCCTGTGTGTGGCGGCGGCCAAAGAAGACACCACCTACTCCGGAGCGCTGAACGGAGACATCTACGTGTGGAAGGGCCTGAGCCTGGTCCGGACGGTGCAGGCGGCACACGGGGTGAGACGCCGGCGCCGACGCCGCTGCTCAGGCCGCCGGTGCCCTGACGCTCCCTGTTGCCTGCTCCGCCCTCAGGCTGGGATCTTCAGCATGTACTCGTGCGAGGAAGGTTTCGCCACCGGAGGCAGGGACGGGTGCATCCGACTGTGGGACGTCGACTTCAAGCCCATCACCAAGATTGACCTGAGGGAGGCGGAGCAGGGATACAAAGGTGGCGACTCACCTCCGCACATCTCACCTTGTGACTGTCGCCATCATCGTGACGTCATCTCGTCCGTTTGCATTTGAATCCTGTCCGAGGATGAGGTCCTAGGATGAGGTCCTGGTCTGTGGTTATTGCACCGGTTAGACTGAGGCTGCTCTCACACACCACGACCAGAAACCGACAAAAACAAAAGTGACGCGTGCCACGCAGCAAGTCTGAAGATGTGCAGAGAAGTATGACACTCAGCAGGCATCCTGCTCAAGGTTGCTCAGTTTGTGGCCTGGTCTTCCTGAGACGCGGCGGGTGGTGACCCCCGGCTCAGCTGAGGTCAGTTTTCAGTCAAGCTGAGGATGAGACGGAGACTAACAAGGACCGGCGCTGCTGCCCCAGGCTGCTGTTTGTCTGGGACTCTTTGAGTCTGTGCAGACTGGACCCTGCTCAGGAGGGTGCTGGCCTTTCCACTGCTGGCTCCTCCCGAAAAGTATCACCGCCGTCTCCCTGGTGAGCCGCTTAGCTGGGAGAAACTCCTGCTCCTGCTGGAGTTTTCAACCGGTTCCTCAACTGTCTCTGATGGAGCTTTGTTCCATTCTCTCCACTGTTGAGGAGCTCCTTCGGCAGAAGGTCTCACTCCGCAACCTTCCTTTCTTCTTCCATCAGCGCCTGTGCGTGAACCTTGTGGTCGTCCTCTTCCCCCTTCCTCCGCACTTCTTGCCGTCTCCAGCCACAGGCCCTGTGAGCACTGATGGCTCAGTGGTCATCGCAGTTTTCTGGTTGCATCTTAGAAGCCGGTGCAGGTGGAGCTGCCGTGGACTGTGTGGTGACTGGGCCTGTCCTGGCCCCTGCTCTGTTGGTCTTGTTAGGTGGGGTGGGATGGGATGGGAGCCTCGGCTTCTGGTGAGGAGCGTGTGGAGGTTCTGATCCTCCTCTGCTGCCTCACCAGGAGATGCAAGCAGATCTGATGGGAGTGGCATTTCAGAAGATATGATGACCACGATGGTGATGACAGTCACTCGGGTCTTGATTCACACCAGCCTGTGTGGAGCCAGCTGGATCTTCTCCTTCTCTGAATGACCTGATGACTGTGCTTCTCTGGAGGTCTGTCCATCCGCAGCGTGTGCTGGCGAGCCGACCGGATCCTGGCCGGGACTCAGGACAGCGAGATCTTTGAGGTGAGCGCTTGTGAGCCCCGGCTGCCTCCACGCCGCGCTGTTGCCCAGATGCTTCCCTCTCTCTCTCTCCGCTGTCCTGCAGGTGATGGTTCGGGACAGAGACAAACCTGTGCTGATCATGCAGGGTCACAGCGAGGGGGAGCTCTGGGCTCTGGACGTTCACCCCAAAAAGCCTCTGGCTGTGACCGGCAGTGACGACCGCTCCGTCAGGTCAGCACGCCGCCCTGACCTCTGACCCCAGGCTCGGCCTCTCATCCCCTGCTCTGGTGTTTGGCAGGCTGTGGAGTCTGGTGGACCACGCGCTCATCGCCCGCTGCAACATGGAGGAGGCCGTGCGCAGCCTGGCCTTCAGTGTGGACGGCTCCCAGCTGGCCCTGGGCATGAAGGACGGCTCCTTCACCGTGCTGAGAGTCAGGTGACTTCCCCACGGCGTGGGCGTGGCCAGGAGCTCGGGCATGAGCCTGAAGCCTGTCCTCTTCCTCTGCTCAGAGACATGACCGAGGTGGTCCACATCAAGGACCGGAAGGAGGTGATCCATGAAATGAAGTTCTCGCCGGATGGAGCCTACCTGGCCGTGGGCTCCAACGACGGGCTGGTGGACATTTATGCCGTCTCTCAGAGGTACAAGAAGGTACGGAGGACTGGGAGGTGGAGCCAACGCTTCGTCTTGGAAAAAGCTTGTGGAAATGTGCCGGAGAGTCATGGTCAGCACTGTGTTCTCAGGTGGGCGAGTGCAGCAAGTCCAGCAGCTTCATCACTCACATGGACTGGACCCTGGACAGCAAGGTCCTGCAGACCAACGATGGCGCTGGAGAGCGACTCTTCTACAGGATGCCAAGTCAGTCTGTGTTCATGAGCCTCATGGCTCAGGATGGAGGGTGGAAGAGAGAGAGAGAGAGAGAGAGAGGAAGAGCAGGAGGAGGAGGGAGTGGGTGTGTGAGGAGCAGCACAGATGAGCGAGCGAAGGAACCCAGAGGAAGCAGGAGAGGGAGAGAAGAAGAAGATGCCTGGAAGAATGTTGGAGCGTGTGGAAGGAGTGCATGAAGCAGAGAGCCAGACAGGAAAGAAACAGCAAGGAGAAGATGCTGCACTGAGGAATACAGATGAGTCCTGCAGATCTGTGGCTGATCTCTCGCTCCTCTGCTGCTCAGTGGGCAAGCTGGTCGGGAAGGAGGAGGTCAAGGGTCAGCGCTGGGCTTCCTGGAGCGGAGTCCTGGGGCCAGAGGTCAGCGGTATTTGGCAGAAGTACTCCAACCTAACGGAGATCAACGCGGTGGACGCCAACCACTCGGCCGCTGTTGTGGTGACCGGAGACGACTGCGGCCTGGTGAAGCTCTTCCGCTTCCCCTGCCTCAGGAAAGGTCTGGCCCTCCGCGCCGTGCTCCTCCTCCGCGTGACTAACTCTCTCCGCGTCTTCCTCCAAGGAGCCAAATTCAAGAAGTACATCGGCCACTCGGCTCACGTCACCAATGTTCGCTGGTCACATGACCTGCAGTGGGTCCTGAGCACGGGCGGCGCCGACCACGCCTTGTTTCAGTGGAGGTTCCAGCCGGAGGCAGTCATGAACGGCGGGCTGGACGTCGCCGTCCTCGGTGAGCGTCATCATGACGGCTCGCTCCCAGGCGTCCGTCACGCTGACCGTCTTCCTCTGTGCCCCTGAAGACAGCCACGGAGACTCCAACAGCGAGGAGTCGGACAGCGACGTGTCCGACGTGCCAGAACTGGACTCCGACATCGAGCAGGAGACTCAGATCAGCTACGACCGACAGGTGGGACCCCAGGTTTCATCGTCTCCCAGGGCTCTGCTGTTGCCATGGAGACACTAGAGTATGTCTTATCTGGTGCGGCAGCTGCAGCCCGGCTCTCGTCTCCTCGACTGTCACTCGCACTGACTCAGACCAGTGTCTGTCAGGCTGCACGCTCTCATGGGGCTCCTCCGCACATGGGACTGCCTGGCCCCGCCCCGCCCCGCCCCGCCCCACTCCACTCCGAGAGAATGGCGGGCTGGACTCAGGGCCCGGGGGCCAGCTTGGAGCCAGTCCTGGTCCAGAGCCCCTGCAGTAGATGGTGGGGCTGCTGACCTGGAGCTGAGGCGGATGTTAGACTGGTCCAGCTCAGCAGGGGCCCCTCTGAGGAGGAGCTTTCAGTTTAGCGCTTCACATCCAGCAGCGAAGTGGAGCAGACGCTGGTCTGAGGCCTGATGAAACCGGGCCGGGGTCTTCTGTCGGAGCCTGGCCGAGTCAGCGCTCGCGAGCCCCAGGACTCTGCCTCCTGCCGTCTGGAAATCGCTGCTCGGCGAGAGCCGCTGATTATGGACGGTGACTGTATGGACATGACTGTGTGACTTCAGATGAGGAGAGCACGCACGCGCAGTCTGGCAGCACCTGCTTTGGTTCACGGCTCTCATCTGGTCCCCACAGGTCTACAAGGAGGATCTGCCTCAGCTGCGTCAGCAAAGCAGGGAGAAGAAGCAGCAAGTGGGCTCCCTGAAGAGACAGAGGGGCCCCGACCAGGGCCTGCGCCTGCAGTTTGTGCACGGGTACGGTTCACTCTCTGGAGGTCAGGAGCAGATGGACTTTCTGTGGTCCGGCTGAAGTAGATGCTCACGCTTCAGTTTAGAGGAGGAAAACCCATCAGTGTGTGAAGCTGCCCGAGGAACAACCCCCCGCTGCTGACTCGGCGCTCTGGTGGAGGTCACTCAGGGTCAGAGGGTTTCAGTTCTGGAACAAAGGTCTGAGTGCCTCATCCAGTGTCCCAGATCGCTCCTTGTTCAGTGGGCGGAGTGTGACGAGTTCAGGCACAACAGCTTTCTACCGTGAACCTTCTGAGCCGCTGGTGACTTGTGTTCAGGTACCGTGGCTACGACTGCCGAAACAACCTCTTCTACACTCAAGGAGGGGAGGTGTTGTACCACGTGGCGGCGGTGGGCGTGGTCTACAACCGACAGCTGCACACTCAGCGCTTCTACCTGGGCCACGACGACGACATCCTGAGCCTCAGCATCCACCCGCTCAAGGACTTTGCCGCCACGGGACAGGTGCCTTCACACACACACACACACCACATGCTGTTGCCCGATCATGTGATGAGAGCACCGAGTTCTGGGGTCAGCTGACACTCGCGGCTTTGATCAGACCCCTGCCGCCAGTGTGTC
Source organism: Synchiropus splendidus (assembly GCF_027744825.2). Taxonomy (NCBI): domain Eukaryota; kingdom Metazoa; phylum Chordata; class Actinopteri; order Syngnathiformes; family Callionymidae; genus Synchiropus; species Synchiropus splendidus. The sequence goes on along the minus strand of NC_071342.1, from coordinate 25,345,457 downwards.
ATTATATTGACTTAGAGCTGTCAATTTGTGGGAGTTACCAAGTATGGAAAAGTTTTGAAAAGAAAAAAAGAAAGTGTTGATACCTCCACAAGAGCAAAAGCAGTTTTGAAAATGAGTTTGAATAGTTTAGTGGCACTTTACTTATGTCTTCTTTAGAGTTTATTTTGAAAATAAAATCTATCATTTTATCGTATGACATTTTAACAGTGTTTTATTTTATTTCTATTTTGTTTTATTTTAGAATTTCATTCCTGACGTACAGCTATCAATTTTCTCCGTTTTTTCTCTCGTACATTTGATGAATATCTTTGCGATGATCACGTGGTGTATTATATATTACGTGCATTACTTGAATGGGTTCCGGTCCCATTTGTCCTGGAAGGGTGGGCCCCGAGATGAGAACAGTTAAGAACCCCTGCTCTGTGGGACAACAGGATGCAGGAGAAGTTGGATCTAAAACTGCGCGAGGGTTTTCAGGGCACTGAGAGCCGTCATCATGAAAGGCTGCGTTTGTGGGAGGAGCCTAATTCGTTGCACGTCTGGCCTGTGGCGTTTGTTTGGTCTCAGCTGTGCGTTGTCATCTGGACTCAGCGTTTCATGTCTCCAAACAAACGCTAGGTGGGGAGGGACCCGGCCATCCACGTGTGGGACGTCCAGACCCTCAAGTGTCTGTCCCTGCTGAGAGGCTTCCACCAGAGGGGGGTCAACGCTCTGGACTTTTCTGGTACTCGCACTTCACTGACGCTCCCTGGCATGCTCTCCGTTTCTCAACCCTGCGCCGATGTGTTGCTCAGCCGACGGGAAAAGCCTGGTGTCGGTGGGAGTGGACGACTGGCACTCCATCGTGGTGTGGGACTGGAAGAGAGGAGAGAAACTGGCCACCGCCAGGTACCGTCGGCCGCTCTTGGGCTCCTGCCGCACCACCTCCTCATCCGTCCTCTCCCTGTTCCTCCACATCAGCCTTGAAGATCAGGCGTGTCAGCTGATGTGTCTTTGTGTCGTCAGGGCTCACAAGGAGAAGATCTTTGTGGTCAAGTGTAACCCAATGCTGATGGACAAACTGGTGACGGTGGGCATCAAACACATCAAGTTCTGGCAGCACGCAGGTCAGTCTCGACACCGATGGTGCGGAGCTGCACAGAGCGCCGCTGAGCCCTCTGTCCACCAGGTGGCGGTCTGACCTTCAGGCGCGGCGTCTTCCGGAGCCTGGGGCGACCTGAGACCATGATGTCGGTGTGCTATGGCCGCAGTGAGGCGCTGGTGTTCTCTGGCGCGGCCAACGGAGACGTCTACATCTGGAAGGAGCCTCTGCTGCTGAAGACCGTCAAAGCTCACGACGGACCTGTGTTCGCCATGTTCTCCCTGGACAAGGTGGGTGTGGAGGAGGTGGGGCCGGTCCTCCTCACCAATCCCCCTTCATTCCAGGGTTTTGTGACGGGTGGCAAGGACGGGATCGTGGAGCTGTGGGACGACATGTTCGAGCGCTGCCTGAAGAGCTACGCCATAAAGAGAGCCGTGCTGTCGCCGGCTTCTAAAGGTAGCCGCCGCCCTCTCTGAGGCTCTGCTCCGTCATCGTGCTCTCTCCAGCTGAAGCCCGCTGGTGTCTCCACCCGCAGGTCTCTTGCTCGAGGACAACCCCTCCATCAGGGCCATCACTCTGGGGCACGGTCACATCCTGGTGGGAACCAAAAACGGCGAAGTTCTGGAGATGGACAAGACTGGACCCATGACCCTGCTGGTGCAGGTGCGTGTAGCCGCTGTTGCCATGGCGAGGAGAGCCGTCCTCTCTCTCTCTCACACACACACACACACACACACACGATCCTCCTTCCCCTGCAGTGTGACAGGCATCTGTGTGTGTGTGTCCAGGGTCACATGGAGGGCGAGGTCTGGGGTCTGGCTGCTCACCCCCTGCTCCCCATCTGTGCCACGGTCAGCGATGACAAAACCCTGCGTCTGTGGGAAACCTCTGCCAACCACCGCATGGTGGCCGTGCGCAAGCTGAAGAGAGGTCAGAGCCGCCCGGCCCCCGCGTGTGAGCGCCTCAGGACCGGCCGCTGTGGTGTGTTGCAGGGGGCCGCTGCTGTGCCTTCTCCCCGGACGGAAACGCTCTGGCCGTGGGTCTGAGCGACGGCGGCGTCTTGGTGGTGAACGCTGACACGCTGGAGGATCTGCTGAGCTTCCACCACCGCCGCGACGCCATCTCTGACCTCCGCTTCACCCCAGGTGCCGCGCCCCGTCACTCCTCTTGCTCCACTCCTGTGATGGGACCAAAACTGTTGAGATGTTTGACCGTCAGATGACCTCCAGGCCTGTTGAGGAAGCCTGGCTCACATGGGTCATGTGGTGGGGCAGCAGAGGGGACGGTGCACCTCACAGAGGAGCATCACGCTGATGTGAGAGCCATGTCTGCCAGGAAGTTAGAACCGGGCCTGTGCAGCGACTGGAGCACCGTGCTGGTCCTGAGTGTCTTCAGGAGAGCAGCCGTCACGGAGGAGTCTGGTGAACGTTTGGGCTTCCGACCTGACTCGCTGAGACCTCGGTGACCAGCTGCTGCTGTGATGCGCTTCCGAGTTCCTCATCTCAGTGCTCCAAGAGGGTCCTCACAAGGCCCTGCCCCTGCTTTCACACGCTTGTCGCATGTTGGAATGTTTCCAGTCTTCTGCTGCGTCCTCACACCTCAGCTGCTCCTCCTCTCACCTGCAGACACGGGGAAGTACCTGGCCGTGGCCTCTCACGACAGCTTTGTGGACTTGTACAACGTGCTGACCAGTAAGAGAGTGGGCATCTGCAAAGGACCGTCCAGCTACGTCACACACATCGACTGGGACTCCAGAGGTGAGTGGTGGCGTCACACTCCACGGTGGCTCCTGCCTTCTTCTTCGGTCCCGCCCACTCTGAATCACTGCGCTGTGTGCTGACTCCGCCCTCACAATCTGACCCCTCGCCACCGTGGTGAACAGGTAAACTGCTGCAGGTCAACACTGGAGCCAAGGAGCAGCTGTTCTTTGAAGCTCCGCGAGGTAAACGACAGGTCATCAAGAACTCGGAGGTGAGAGGCTCCAGGTTGCGGTCTCGAGCGTGACAGAAGCGCGGGGTGGCTTGACTGCGTCTCTCCCTCTGGTGTTCAGCTGGAGCGGCTGGACTGGTCCAGCTGGACCTGTGTTCTTGGTCCCAGCTGTGAAGGCATCTGGCCCACCCACAGTGACATCACCGAGGTCAACGCCACCTGCCTCACCAGAGACCGCACGCTGCTGGCCACCGGGGACGACTTTGGCTTCCTCAAGCTCTTCAGCTACCCGGTCAGGGTGAGTGTTGAGGCCCAGGTGGTGGCTCACCTGCCGAGGGTGGAGCTTCCTAACCAGCGCTGGACTTCTTTCTGCTCCTTCCTCTCAGGGTCAGTACGCTCGCTTCAAGCGCTACGTGGGCCACAGCGCTCAGGTGACCAGCGTGCGCTGGGCTCACGACGACTCGGCGCTCCTGACGGTGGGCGGGGCCGACACGGCGCTGATGATCTGGGCCCGAGAGCGAGGGGCGGCCTTCGCCGGAGAGGGCGAGGCCCCGCCCTTCCATGACAGCCGCCCCCCGGTGGACAGCGAGGAGTCGGACGATGACGTGGAGGAGGACGGAGGTGTGTGTTGCTGACATGTCCGAGTCTGCTTCCCTTCCCCACGTCACGGGCCCGGTCCAGTTCTCACCGCAGCAGGAGTGTGGTCATGCGTGTGTGTGTCCTGCAGGGTACGACAGTGACGTGGCCCGAGAGAAGGTGGTGGATTACATCACCAAGATGTACGCGCTCAGCATCAGAGAGATGTGTGGGACCAAGCCTCACCAGCAACTGAAGGAGATGTCGGCGGAGGAGAGGTACGCCCCTACACGCACGCTTCTCTGTCCTTGTGAGGACCTCGCATGGCCTCCATCGGTGCCCCAGCCTCTCAACCTCAACCTAACCATCCAAAACACAGGGCTCTGAACCAAACTGGAACCCAGTTATTTGGGAGTCTTCACCCTCGCACTGAGGCTGAACCTTGTGGGGTCCAGCGAAAGAGCCCCAGCAGAGGGCGTCTTCCCCAAAAGGGCTCCTCACAAGGATGGAAAGGCTAAACACGCACGCACGCACGCAGGCCACCTGCTTGTGTCACGGTGTGGCAGCTGTCTCGCTCCTGTGATCCATGCTCGTGTGGGCTTTCACTGCTTCTGATTCTTCAATATGCAACTTTTATGAACTTCAGTTTCATAGCTCCAGTCTGCTCAACTGCTGAGTTTAACCTTCAAGTTTGACTCTTGAGCTATCGAAGGTCTTTGCAGTAAGTGCCTGAGGAAAACAGAGTTTATTGCTTCCAAGTAGAAAGTGGAGTTTAGCTGCAGTTACAACATGAAAGGACCAGTGTTGGACACCTACAGACCCACAGGTCCTCCGTGTGGGCAGCAGTGTTGGTGACTGTGATGTGGACATGTTTGAGCATTGAGAGGAAGACTGAACCAGATGTGCCACAGCCGTGCAATCGATGTTCCTGTGGGTCCAGAGTGAGAGCTCCTGGCCGAGCCCTTCACCAGTTCTGGCTCTCCTGTGGATGTTTGCCGCTCCTGCTTCCGCTCAACCATCCCAAACTTAATGTCTGTCTTGTTCCTACCTTGCTTGCCCCTGGAGGCAGGGCCTCGTCAAGTGAGTACCTGACTTCCAACACCAGCGTGTGGCGTTCAGCATCCCACGCTGGATGTACTTCTCAGCCATGCGGTGTGATCAGAAAGGAGCTGGACAAGAGTGGTGTGAATGCAACATGACACTGAATTTGTGTGGGGGTCGGTGGGGCCACCACCTTTCCTGAGCACATCGTGGGAGAGAGGACGAGTGTGTCTGGCGGCCTGGACAAGGTCTGTCACAGCGCGTGAAGAGACACCAAAGTTGGACTGGTCTTCTGGCTCCTCCCACTCTCAGGGGACGAATCACGGCTGGGCCACTTGTTTGAGGCTGATGTGACGCAGAACAGTGTGGACACTGACAGAGGTTTGACACCTGCTTCACAGAGGAGCAGTGCAGCTGTGTGGGAAGCTTTGAGTGGAGTCTCTACCTGAAAATATGGAGGAGCCGCAGGCCGTCGAGATCGTGGTCTGATTCTCCTCCCATTCATTTTCAGTGGGAAACATTTGGGACACGAGTCATGGGTCACAGGTCAGAGGAGAGTGGAAGCCGTTCCCGACCCGGCCGCACCTTTTGGCAACAATGTGACGTAGACGATGCAGTTTTCAGCAGGAATTAAACAAAACGGCGGAGCAGAAGAAGAACCCGGTTCGCTGGGAGAAGTCCATTAAAATCAGACTAGAGGTCTCGGCTTGTGTTTCATTCCGGACCCTTCATGATGAGGTTAAATCTAAAGTGGTGGGCATGTGTGAATGAGAAGTGTCTCACTCTCCTGCCGGCTAAAGCTCCAGCTGTCTGTCTGTTGGTTTAGACCTCCGGTGAGTCGAGCGGCGCCGCAGCCCGAGAAGCTGCAGAAGAACAACGTCACCAAGAAGAAGAGATTAGTGGAGGTTGGGCCACTTCTTCACCGCCCCCCGCCTCACTGGCTGCCTCCTCACCTCCCTCTCTCCCCGTCTGTGCTCAGGAGCTGGTCTTGGACCACGTCTTTGGATTCAGGGGCCACGACTGTCGAAACAACCTTCACTACCTCAATGACGGTGCAGAGATCGTCTACCACACTGCCTCCACTGCCATCGTCCACAGCCTCAGCTCCGGTAAGTGTCCAGCTCCGGCCCGGCTGCAGGTCACCTGGACACGTGGCCCAGGTCCCTGTGGAAGACTGAGGTCCGCTGGGTTCTGAGTCAGGTTCTGCCCGAGCTTTCTCCTGGGTTTGTTGTTGTTGTTGTTGTCAGTCCACTGTCTCCTTGGTCTGCAGGAACTCAGAGCTTCTACCTGGAACACACTGACGACATCCTGAGTCTGACGGTCAACCAACATCCCAAGTACAAGAACGTCATTGCCACCGGGCAGATCGGTAATTCTGCGAGGGAGCGAGAGAGAGGTTCCTTGGAACCATGTTCTCTTCGGTGCATGGCTGACTGAGTCTTTTTTTCCTCGAGCGGCTTCTCTGCTTCTGTCTAAGCTGCCTGCTGACCTCTGACCCCACGCTAACACTGAGCTCAGCTTTCATTAAACACGGGGCGGGCGGGTGGGCGACTGACTCGGCCGGACTGAGCTGAGCTCAGGTCAGCAGCTGCTGACGTCCTGGTGGGTCACAGAAAGATGACTGACCCACTCAGAGAGCAGCTGAACCGAAGCTCAGGAAAGGTTGTGGGAAATGCATCCAACCAATCTGCTGCACTGTTTCAGCCACTGTCCTGCCTCACACTGGGGCTCAGACGGATGGAGGAATGTCTTCACTGTTGAACTTTGTCTTGAACACCTGCTGCGCTCGGCTGAACTCACCGCAGATTTTCATCTCTTTATGTTGTTTTTGTTTGTGTGGCTGCCGTGTTGTGTGCGTCGCTGTCACACACCGCAGGTGACGTCGGTGAAACTGCAGGTAAACACGCGCCCGCCCACCAGGGCAGGCACCCTGAGACCCCCCACACCCCCCTCATTTCACTGTGATTCCTCTGTGATCCGTGTCGTGGCTGCTGAGCCTTGACTCGTGCTGCTGACCTCTGACCCCCCACCCCTCTGACCACTGAGGCCTGCTGGCGTCTCTCTGCTCGTCTCCTTCCCTCCTTCATGTGAACGTCTCCCTCCTTCTCCTGCGAGGAGGCTCTGACGTCGGCTGTCCCGTGTCCCGCAGGCAACACGCCCTCCATCCACGTCTGGGACGCCATGAGCAAACACACCCTGTCCATCCTGCGCTGCCCGCACACCAAGGGGGTGGGCTACGTCAACTTCAGCGCCACCGGGAAGCTGCTGCTGTCTGTGGGGGTGGAGCCTGAACACACCATCAGCGTGTGGCGCTGGCAGGAGGGTGAGAGACTGGCTTTCATTCCCGTTAGCCCAAACCTGGACACATCAAATGCTCCCCTGGCTTCCTGGCAGCGGACGCAGCCTGGCTCCTCATCCGACTCCTCTTCCTCACCTCTTCCAGGCTCCAGGGTCTGCAGTAAGGCCGGCCATCCCGACCGGATATTTGTGGTGGAATTCCGTCCCGACTCGGACTCTCAGTTCGTGTCGGTGGGAATCAAACACGTGAAGTTCTGGACGCTGGCCGGCGGTGCTCTGATGTACAAGAAAGGAGTGGTGGGGAAGGTGGAGGATGGGCGGATGCAGACCATGCTGTCGGTGGCCTTCGGAGCCGTGAGTCCTGCTTCGTGGATCCCGCCTCGTGCTCAGTTTGGCTCATGCCTCATGTCACTCGCTCCCCCCTACCCCCCGACAGAATAACTTGACCTTCACCGGCGCCATCAACGGGGACGTGTACGTGTGGCGGGACCATTACCTGCAGAGAGTGGTGGCCAAAGCTCACACTGGGCCGGTCTTCACCATGTACACCACCCTGAGGGACGGGCTCATCGTGACGGGGGGCAAAGAGAGACCGTGAGTGTCCGCAGTGGGACTCATGAGTGGCTCCTGTGGGACTCATGAGAGCCTCTGTGGGACTCATGAGAGGCTCCTGTGGGACTCATGAGTGGCTCCTGTGGGACTCATGAGTGGCTCCTGTGGGACTCATGAGTGGCTCCTGTGGGACTCATGAGTGGCTCCTGTGGGACTCATGAGTGGCTCCCGTGGGACTCATGAGTGGCTCCTGTGGGACTCATGAGAGCCTCTGTGGGACTCATGAGAGCCTCCTGTGGGACTCATGAGTGGCTCCTGTGGGACTCGAGTGGCTCCTGTGGGACTCATGAGAGCCTCTGTGGGACTCATGAGTGGCTCCTGTGGGACTCTTGACTTGAGCAGGAGCAACGCTGTGTTGAAGGTGATAAAGCTGAAGTGGTTCCTGTGGTGCCTCTTGTTGTGTCTCAGAACCAAGGAAGGAGGTGCCGTGAAACTGTGGGATCAGGAGATGAAGCGGTGCCGTGCTTTTCAGCTGGAGACTGGACGGACGGTGGAGTGTGTGCGCTCGGTCTGCAGAGGGAAGGTGAGGACGCGCCGTACTTCCAGTGGCCTCTCCCTTCATGGGCTGCTCTGCTCCAGGGTAAGATCCTGGTGGGAACCAAAGATGGCGAGATCATGGAGGTCGGCGAGAAGAACGCGGCGTCCAACCTGCTGCTGGACAGTCACGCTCTGGGAGGCATCTGGGGTCTGACCGCTCACCCCTTGAAAGAGCTTTGCATCACTGCCAGCGACGACGCCACCATCAGGGTGTGGGACCTGAACGACAAGGTGATCTTCTTCATGGAGCACGTGCTCTCAGCACTCGGCATCAGTCATCCATCTCCGAGCTCTGGCTTCACAGACGTGGTCTTCCATCTTTGCAGAAACTGCTGAACAAAGTGTGTGTCGGCACAGCGGCGCGGTGTGTGAGCTACAGCGCCGACGGGGAGATGCTGGCGGTCGGGATGAAGAACGGGGAGTTCCTCCTCCTGCTGGCCAGCTCGCTGAAGGTGTGGGCCAAGAAGCGCGACAGGAGCGCCGCCGTCCAGGACATCAGGTGAGGAGCGCCCCGGGTGGATCCTCCCGCCGGACTCGCTGGGGACGTGTGTGGGACTCCTGAGATGGCTCCTGACCCTAACCCGTGGTGCTGTGCGTGCGCACGCGCGTCTCTCTCCAGGTTCAGTCCAGACCGCCGGCTCCTGGCTGTCGGGTCCTTGGAGAACATGGTGGACATTTATGACGTGAGCGCAGGTCCAAGTCTGAGCCGGCTGATTTACTGCTGTGACATCCCTGCTCTGATCCTGCAGCTGGACTTCTCTGCAGACGGCTGCTACATTCAGGTGGGAGCTCCACTGGCCTCGCCTTCACCTGTGGAGGCGGTACTGCAGTCGTGCGGCCTTCACCTGTGGAGGCGGTACTGCAGTCGTGCGGCCTTCACCTGTGGAGGCGGTACTGCAGTCGTGCGGCCTTCACCTGTGGAGGCGGTACTGCAGTCGTGCGGCCTTCACCTGTGGAGGCGGTACTGCAGTCGTGCGGCCTTCCCAGGTGAAGGCAGCCGGTCCTCTGTGTGGCATGGCCACCTCTGTGGTTAGGAGCAAGTCCTCTCATCGGAGAGGAAGCTCAGCTTCAGCTTTGACTCCGCCTCAGATCCCACTTCTGTTGAGTGTTGTGACAGCTGCGGGACTGAGGTCAGTGGGGTCTGCAGCTGGGTGAACAGGTGTGTGTGTGTGTGTGTGTGTGTGTGTGTGTGTGTGTGTGTGCGCGCGCAGGTGTCCTCGGGAGCTTACACTCGACAGGTGTTTGAGATTCCTTCAGGAAAGCTGGTGAGCGACCAGGTGCTGATGGACAGGATCACGTGGGCGACTTGGACCAGGTGACACTGCAGACACTCCCAGTGGAGCAGAACCTCTGACCCCAGCACCCGCTGTCTCCTCAGTGTGATGGGCGACGAGGTTCTAGGCGTCTGGCCGCGGAACGCCGAGAAGGCCGACGTCAACGCGGCGTGCGTGTCGCACACGGGCCTCAACATCGTCACCGGGGACGACTTCGGCCTGGTCAAGCTCTTCGACTTCCCCTGCCCCGACAAGTTTGTGAGTCTGAGCAGGAGAGGGTGGCGCTGTTGTGACACAGCAGTGTTGTGACTCGCCGCGTGCGTCCGCAGGCCAAACACAAGCGCTACCTCGGCCACTCGGCTCACGTGACCAACGTCCGCTTCTCACATGACGACAAGTACGTGATCAGCACAGGAGCGGACGACTGCAGGTAAACCTCCCGCCCTCGCCGTCCTGAGGGACGCCTCGTCTGCCACGAGCAGCTTGTCTTGCTTGGTGTCTGGTCCTTCACCTCGGCCATGTTTGCTGCTGTTGCTGCTGCTGCTGCTGCCGCTGCCGCCCCGTCACTCTCCCCACTGTGGGACGAGTGACGCCCACCTCCTCTAGTCCAGTCCAATGTCAACTCAACTGTTGTAGGACTCGTGGGTGACATCAGTTGGACTATGACTCCCTCCTGTGGGACTCATGAGTGACATCAGTTGTACTATGACTCGCTCCTGTGGGACTTGTGAGTAACATCAGTCAGAGACTCATGTGGGACTCGTGAGTGACATCAGTTGTACTATGACTCGCTCCTGTGGGACTTGTAACATCAGTCAGAGACTCATGTGGGACTCGTGAGTGACATCAGTTGTACTATGACTCGCTCCTGTGGGACCCATGAGTGACATCAGTTGTACTATGACTCACTCCTGTGGGACTTGTAACATCAGTCAGAGACTCATGTGGGACTCGTGAGTGACATCAGTCAGAGACTCCTGTGGAACTGTGACCTTGTGCTGGTCAACTGTTCCTGGTATGAAGCCATGACTCTCTCCCACCTGACTCACTGTGAGTTTCCAAACCTGTGTTGTTTGTGTTGCAGTGTATTTGTGTGGAAGTGCCAGTAACGCTTTGCCACAAAGCACCTTACCAACAACAACAACAACAACAACAACAACACCACCACCACCAACACCACAAGTGGATCCAGAGGGAGTCAGAGCCAGGATGGAACACCTCCGCGCTGCCCTCCACTCCTGGACTCACGAGGATCCTGGGAGGGCGGTTTGTGTTTACAGCTTCATCTTGCAGCCACGTGTGGGTTTGGGTGAGGAGTGGAGGAGCTGGGAGTCCAATGTTCGGGACACACTTGAACACTTGCCACAAGTCTTACGAGTCGTGAGGCCGACTAGAGCTGAGGAGTGCGGCGCCTGAAACACAGAGCCTTTACTTCCGTGGCAGAACATTGTCTCACCTAAGTGCCTTCCTGGATCTTTCTACCTGAGCGTGTGTTTCTTCTGTCTGGTGCTACACTGAGAATGTCCCACTCCTCACTCTCTCTCACTCACTCTCTCACTCACTCACTCACGCCAAGTTGTTGTGGTTCCTCGAGGACCCACCGCGCGGTGAACATTCCAGAGGCAGGTCACACGTGTGTGTGCTCGCTGTCGTGAGGCCTGTGTCTCTGTATGGAAGACCAACCCAAGGTCCAGGAGTTCCCAGGGTCATCAGCACCTGCTGCGGGGGCATCACCCCACCCTACAGTTCCCACGTGGGAACCTGTCCACTGGCACAGAATTGGAGCTGAGCCACAAGGCTGGAGACAGAGCCAGGAGCAGGTGTTGGAGAGAGTTGATGCAGTTCAAGAAAAGCTGCGGCTGGACTCTGACTGGTGACTGTGGGGGCGGAGCCAGCTGTCTGAGGACTTGGAGAGGAGCAGAGGAACATGGAGGAGTCGGCCTCCACCTGCCGGTGCCACTCCAGATGACTGCGCTCCTCCTGTCTGCGGCCGGCTCCTGAGACAGAGGTTTCCAAGCCGTCACCTTTCCTCTCGGCCTGATGTATATGAAGAAGTAATGTCCAAACTATTTAAACCTTGATGTTTCTAGGGTAAAAAAAGAAGTAGGGCATCATGAAGATGCCTGTGATGTTAGTGGTATGTGTTGTGTGAAACGTTGCCAGGGCGCGGCCACACGAGGCCCAGGAGCGGCCGGTCCAGGAGGCGCCTCCCGCGGGCCCAGCTCCTTCCTTGAGTTGGGTCAGACTGCACATGGCAATGTCAACTGGTGCATGAGTTTATTTTTCAACCCAAATGTGTTTGTGGGGCAAAAATGTCATGCTGCGAATCGATGGTTGCTCTTTTTATACCGACTTCCTCCTGTGTGTGTGTGTGTGTCCACAACAATCAGATTAAATGAGGCTGGCGCAGGTTCAAGGCGTGATTGGGGTTTGTCAGCTTGGACAGCAGGTGGCGCTAGTGAGCATGGCGGGGTCCCAGCGGCTCACATCTTCTCCCGCAGAAGAGCCTGGCTCCAGACGGTGCTCCAGTTGCCGCCCCGCCCCGGCCTGCACCCTCACCTGACCTCTGTGGCCCTGGGTGTCTTGTGTTTAGAGGACCAACACCAGACTGGTTGACCATAGCGAGGGTCACACAAACATCTGCTCACAACCCTCGGCAGCGATGCTGAAGAAAGGAACTGCAGCAAAGACCGGTTATGACAGGTGCATGGAAATGGAGCGAGTGTCCCAAGATAGAAAGATACACAGGCCCCAAAATGAAGACATGAGAGGCGTTAGCTCCTCAGATTTGTCTTTGATCCGGTGACTCCAACAAGCCCCAGAGCGACACCTCTGAAGGTCAACACACGACCTTCCATCCCATCACGACTGGACGAGCGTGACGCGCGCGCGCCGTCTCCACGGTAAGACGTCACTGACAAACGCTTCTCTTTTCCTTTGCCGCGGTGACTGACGCGGTTTCTGGTGACAGTGATATTTCTGCCTGCGGATCCCGACGTGTCCAGAGCCAGAGCCAGCTCTGGGTTCGGTTCCGAAGAGTCGCACCGCTGACTGTCAACATGACTGTCCCCATCACGTCCGCAGGACGGCGGTCACGTGTTAACGGTGCGGGTTGATATCCCGCGCTTCGAGTGGAACGTTCTCAGGATCATTTCCAAGAATCGGTCCCCGCCAGGTGACGCACGCACGCACGCCACAGCAGCTCGTGTGTTGCCATTCACCACCAGGATGCAGTGACGTCACCGGGATGAGGCGGTCACGCATCCCGCCTGCGCACAACACCGGTGTGCGCGCGTCGCGTGTCCTTCACCGCTGGTGTGTCTGCGCGCTCGCGCCGTCTGCTTCCTCCCGGTGCCACCAAGTCACGGATGGCGAAGGCGCCCTGACGCTCAGCAGCAGCAGCAGCAGCAGCAGCAGCGGCGGCGGCGGAGCCGTGACGCAGGCCGCTGAGGGAAGTCCCTCCTCCCTCGCCTTCACCTTCCCGCGCGCCTCTGCCGCTAGCTAGCAGGCTAAGCGCCGTCCTCTGCCGTCCTGCCTGCCGCCTGTGATGTCTTCCAGCGGCCTCCGCTGAAGAGCCCGTGCTGCCCGCCGCCATGGAGTGTCGCGTCCTGTCCATCCAGAGCCACGTCGTCCGCGGCTACGTGGGCAACAAGAGCGCCTCTTTCCCGTTACAGGTGAGTGACGCGCGCCCCGTCTCTGCTCAGATGGCACGGCACTTCCGCCAAGTTATCGGTGCGAAGCGCCTGAGAAAGGTCCGAGAAGGAGTGTGACGTCAGGGGCAGGCTGTCATTGACGGTGACGGAAGGTGCGGGGTCACAGGTCAGCCAGGTCCTGGGTGCAGTGATTCTCTCAGGAGCAAGATCCCACAGGTTAAAGGTCAGGAGGAAAGGAATGGGAGGGACATCAGATCAGGATGCAGGCCTTCCTTCCTCTCCTCTGATGTCATGTGTTTCATCTGTTTCAACCTTCGAAATGCTGCTGCTACCTGAGGGACAAGGTGGTGACACAAGAACCCAAGCAAAACGAAGATTTCAATATTCCAAAAGGCCCGTTATGACATGGTGTTTCCGTTGATTGATTGATTTTTTGACAAAGAATAGAGCTAAATGAGCATTACACGTTAAACGCGTCTAATTCAGACAGAAAAACAAAACCATAAAATTGCTGAAAGAACAAGGGTGCTTTTGCTGTGACCTCACGAGGGCCACATTGAGGACAGGCGAAGGGCCCCCTGTGGCCCCGGGCCCCTGGTGGCCAGCGTCTGGACTCTCCTGTGAAGCCATGTGGTGCCTGGGCCCCTGACTGGTTCCTCCAGCAGACTGGACCTGCACCCATCCTCCACCTGACGTTTGGACACGCTGAGGAGTTCACACAAAACAATGTATTGAAGTCGAATTGACTCAAAGGTCTCGCCCTCTTATGCTCTGACTCTGACAGGTTAGTGAGCCAGCGGACACGCTGAATCAAAGGAGAGGTGCGAGCGGCTAAAACGCCCTTTTACACCGAAGAATTCATGAGACTTCAGTCAGCCAAAGACCTTGTCTACCTGAGACCCTGGGTTGGTTGTGGTCCTCCTGGTGGGAGAGTGCGGAGCTGCCTTGTCATGTGACCTCGAGTTGAGCCGCCGTGCTTCAGCTGAGGACATTGGTGCAGCGTTGTAGAGTTGGAAAAGATGACCAAGAAAGGGCCGGGCTCTCAGGAAAGCTCCTCCCAAGTGACCAGGTCAAGTGTGTGAGCGAGCGGCGCCTGGCCTCCGGGGTTGGTTGGTTGGTTGGTTGGTGCTGCAGGGGAGGAGGGCTGCCAGGTTGAGGACATCCCTCTGAAGGAGCTGTCCGACCCGTCCGCCGCGGGGCTGTGACTGGCTGCCGGTGACGTCACGGCGTGGACTGACCCGCGCGGCTGGTGGCGTGCTGCGCTGCAGATCTGATTCTGGCCTAGCGCTGCCTTGTATTCGTGGTCACGTCCCCACGGGGGGCGAACCCTGGAACAGATAGGAGGCCGAGTGAGCAGTGTGCAGCAGGTCACCGGCCGCACCAGACTGACAGTCAACTGATCGCACTCCCAAGTGCTGCTGGGACTCTGGGACTGGGAGTCACAGGTAGACACTGGTAGAGAAGACAAGCGCTCTGGAGATGGCTGTAAAAGTTTTTAGTAAATGGACAGTTCCAAAGTCATGGTTCCGGTCCTGTGTGTTTCCCTGAAGGTGAATCACAAGCTTCCTCCCGTCCTCTATTCACACCTTCCTGCCAATTGAGAAGAACAAACGCCGCGGCGTCAGCCCAATTCCATCAAGTCCTTGAGATAAGCCCAGGCGGCACGTGTCAGGAGGCTCAGGCGCCAGGCTGCTGCAGCGCTGCACGCAGACCACAGATCTGCCGTCAGACTCCTCCGCCGTGACGGCGGCTCAACCACATGCTAACGTGTACTCCAGAGTGAGTCACAGCTGGCTGGTGTACTGCAAGGACACACAGCACTCAACACTTTAGTCAAGGTAGTGTGTGTTTGCTCCTCTGAAGTGTAACCTTCGACCATGGTTTCCATCCCAGAACACTGCGGACCATGGAGTGAACCTGATCTGATGGAGAGTGTTTCTACACCTGTCCGCCGTCACACCTGCTTGATCTCTTGTGTCTTGTCGTCCCCAGGTTCTCGGGTTTGAGGTGGACTCCATCAACTCTGTGCAGTTTTCTAACCACACAGGTACGTTCCTCCCGTGGATCTGCACCAGCCTTGTTTGGATTGTGTTCCATCATGATGTGACAATTCTCACATGCCACGGTGCACGGACTAGTGAGGACCTCCAAGCCCCTGTGCTTCTGCGCTGGCCTCCACAGCTCCCTCCTCTGAAGTAGCTCTCTCCTTCATTTGACGTGAGGTCGCTCCTCCCTCCGCCTTTTGCTGAGTTGCTCTCCATCAGGGTGGAGCTCAGAGTGTGCTGGCTGTGCGCCATCACACCGTGGACCCAGCACTCCTCTCTCTTCCTTCCCAGTCCAACTGGCAGGCCTTCCTCCAGCCCAGATGTCCACTGGTCAGTCACTGAGTGGGTGGGTGGGTCAGTGCTGCAGGACCCTCCTCTTCTTTCCAACCCAGCTTCACTGATCATCAAAACAAACTCATCCATCCAACAGTTGCTCCGCACACAAGCACGTTGTTGTGTTTGTCATCCTCTCCTCCTCCAGCTGAGCCGCCGCCGACAGTCAATGCTTGGTGCACTCGACACTGGGCCCCAAAAAGTTTGGGCCGAAAATATGTGGCCGGAACCGGATGTTGATGTTGTTGGTGTTGGTGTTGGTGCTGGTGTTGATGTTGTTGGTGTTGATGTTGTTGGTGTTGTTGGTGTAGGTGTTGTTGGTGCTGGTGTTGATGTTGTTGGTGTTGTTGGCGTTGGTGTTGGTGTAGGTGTAGGTGTTGTTGGTGTAGGTGTTGGTGCTGGTGTTGATGTTGTTGGTGTTGTTGGTGTAGGTGTTGTTGGTGTTGGTGCTGGTGTTGATGTTGTTGGTGTTGGTGCTGGTGTTGATGTTGTTGGTGTTGATGTTGTTGGTGTTGTTGGTGTAGGTGTTGTTGGTGCTGGTGTTGATGTTGTTGGTGTTGTTGGCGTTGGTGTTGGTGTAGGTGTTGGTGCTGGTGTTGATGTTGGTGGTGTAGGTGTTGGTGTAGGTGGTGTTGGTGTAGGTGGTGTAGGTGTAGCGTTTGGGCCTGTTTGTGTCGTCGTGTGCCTGACTTGGTTCCATGGCTTTGACTCCTTCACGGCTGTGGAGCTGCTTCGTGGATTCAATAGCTGGTGTTGGTGAGCAGAGAGAGGGTGCAGTCATGCTGGACATGTCGTATGAGTATCACTGTGTGATGAATGGAGCGGCAGGTCCAAATGGAATGGCAGCAAGTGACTGGTTGTCTTCTCCGTGTCCCGTGTTTATCTCTTTTTCTCAGCCCCTCTGCCTTTTTTCCGGCTTGTTGCTAGGCAACCAGAATCCCCCCCACCAGCACGTGTCCTGTTCTGTGACTCACCTGCTGCTGCGACGTCATCACGTCAGTCGGAGAAACTTGCCGACTTCAGCATGTGTGTCTGACCGAAGTGAGCGAGCTCGGACGCCCGCTGCGTCTCCTGCTCTCCGCAGTCGTGACGGCTGCAATCTCCGCTTCAGCTGGGAACATTTTTCCTGGCCCGCCTCACGTGACCTGTCTGCTCTCCGCAGGTTATTCCCACTGGAAGGGTCAGGTGTTGACTGCAGACGAGCTCCACGTTCTTTATGAAGGCATCAAACTGAACAACGTCCACCAGTACGACTACGTTTTAACAGGTACTCGCTCTGGAGCTCGCCGCAGGCGTCAGGAAGGTTTCCGACCTCTGTGCGTGCGTGCGTGTGTGTTCAGGGTACACCAGGGACACGTCCTTCCTGGAGATGGTGGTGGACATCATCCAGGAGCTGAAGAGAGCCAACCCCAACCTGGTGTACGGTAGGTGCCCTGCCCTGCTCTGCCGCCGCAGATGTGAATGCATGACACCGGCGGCACGCTGACTGAGTGGACACACTGGTCACCACGCAAACATGCTCCGCCCCCTTTGTTCTTCAGACGACCTGCTCCTCATTGTTATGTTTGTTAACGTCAGTACTGGTGAAGGTTTGCTCATGCAAGTGCATGGAACCGTTCACAAGGTCCCTGAGCGACCAGAGACGAGATCATCATCACCATGACGTCTGCTGACAGCACGGCCGTTGTGTCCTCATGAGGACGTCCCAGCCGCGTTGGTGGGGCCTCCTCTGGCCACAGCAGCTCTGCAGCTCCTGCTGCACGGAGGGTGAGATGGCAGGCTGATGATGCGCGCTCTTCTTTGTCCTTGCAGTGTGTGACCCAGTTCTCGGGGACCACGGCTCCATGGTGAGAGCACTGTGTGTGTGGAACAAGGCTCATCTTCTCTTGACATGGACGACTGCAGGTCTCTCTCTGTCTCTGTCTCTCTGTCTGCAGTACGTGCCACAGAATCTTTATCCTGTCTACAAGAACAAGGTGGTTCCTGTTGCTGACATCATCACTCCGAACCAGTTTGAGGCAGAGTGAGAACTCTTTGACAATGCTTACATAAATGTACAGTAGAAGCTTCTCCCTGCATCTCAGTGCCTGTGTCAGGACACTCCCTTACGTAACGCCACTTGGCCTTTGCACTGGAAGCAGCTCCACGACTGCGTCTCTTTCAACTCCGGCTGCAGCTCCACAGTTGATGTGTGCAGCGTCTCTGGAGCCATTCAGCCGCTGTGTCTTCTGGACTGTGGGGGGCTTTTCTCACACTGCAGGTTCTGTCTCGGGTGGCCACTGCGCCCCCTGCTGTGCAGCCTCAGGCCATGTCCCTTTTTCCTCCTCAGCTGGTGGCGCTCTGCGCACAATAGCTGCTTTGTGAGCCACGATGAAGCAGGTGTCAAGGAAGTCGCCATCAGCCACGCCTTGACCTCCTTATTTCTCTGTCCCTTCTTCACATGATGAGTCCTGGTCACCTCAGAACTCAACCGATGACGCAGCTGAGCCACGGCTGGAACAGAATGTGGCCTTTCACAGCCAAAACTAACCATGAAAGAGTCTGGTCATGTTGGTTTTACGAGGAAACGACAGCAGAAACAAGCTGCGTAATGCGGCGCGTCTGGATGGGTCCACGCTGCTCTCACCACACCTTGAGCACAGTGAGAGAGGTGACTGAGGATGGAGAAGGTTTGAGGCAGTGACGTCCAGGTCCAGACGTCAGAAGTGATCCATGAATGGTCTGGTGGTAACTCTTTCCTCCTCACTGTGCTCCTCATGCAGTGACAGCTGCAGATCACAGCAGTGAGAACAGTGAGTGGAGAGCGCAGCGTGATGCACTGAAGTAACTCTGTCTGTCAGTAACATCAGCTGTTGAGAAAACACCCGAGCTATCAAACCCCCCAGAACCTTGACTGCCCGCCATCTATCATGTCGGTGTGGAGTGGCGCTGGACACCTAGTTTCCAGCGTCTAGCGGCGAGTGGCCTGAGGCCAGAAGCTCACCCCCTGTGGAGAGTTTTCCCAGACGTAGGGATCAGGTCCGCGTCCAAACCCAACTGTCTTGTGCTCGCATCTGGCACCTCTCTGTCTGGAGGCAGAACCCGCAGTGTGAAAGCGCCCTAAGTTTCTCAGGTCTGACACTCACACACCTGCCACATGGAGGAGGTGGTTCTCCAAGGCACAAATCTGTCATGATTAAGCGTCACGACAGGAAAAGGCAGCACGTGTCACAGCCATGGTTCGGTGTGGAAACATGTCCTGAGCGAAACATGGTAGTAACCACGGGACAGGGGGCATCCTGGCCCTCCATCCTGGAGGTCAGGTTCTGCTGCCTCCTTCTGCCTGCACGACGTCTCAAGGGAGTCTCTCCTCTGCTAGGTTACTGACGGGGAAAACCATCAGCACGGAGAAAGACGCTGTGGAGGTCAGAGCTCTCGACTGCACCCGGCGGTGTGTGGCTCACGTGGCAGGTGACCCTCTGACGTGGCTCTGATGTGTGCAGGTGATGGACCTGCTTCATGCCATGGGTCCAGACACGGTGGTCATCACCTCCTCCGACCTGCCGCCCAGACTGGGCGACCGCTTCCTGGTGTCGCTGGGCAGTCAGCGCCACGGTGCGTGACCAGCGGAGGCAGGCGCACGCTGGCGGCCGCCGCCACTCATGTGTGTCTGTGTGTGTGTGTGTGGCCACTTCAGTTCGTCCAGATGGCATGCGGACCACACAGAGGGTTCGGATAGAGGTGCCCAAAGTGGATGCTGTTTTCGTGGGAACTGGGGACCTGTTTGCTGCCATGTTGCTGGCCTGGACACACCACTACCCCAATGACCTGAAGGTACACGCACGCACACACGCACGCACTGCTGTGACCGGGAGGCTGAGAGCCGCTGCTGTTTGCGCTTCTGTCCCCTCAGACGGCGTGTGAGAAAACCTTTTCAGTGATGCACCACGTCATCCAGAGGACCATATCGTACGCTCATGGTGAGAGAACCGCCGCCGGCCGTGACGCGTGAGGGTAACGGTCCGCGAGACGCCGAGCAGACGCCGCGCTGACAGAGGGTCACTGCTGGGCCTCTGATCAGGCTTCAGCCTTTAGCAAATACACACCTCCACACGCTCCCAGCTCTGAACGGAGCCGTACATCCAGCCCAAGGAAGGTGCTGCCCCCTGTGGCGCTGGAGGTCGCAGTGATGCGCTAGTGTTGCACTCAGTCAGCTGGTGCTTGTAGCTGCGGCCCAGCTGAGGAGTCAGAAGCCCGACCCGTGCGCTTGGTATGTATGTGCGTGCGCGCATGCGCTTCATCTAAACACACGTGGAGCCATGCAGCCACAGGACTTTCCAGCCGGAGGCAAGGAACCCGCTCAGAACAGCGCTGTCAGGAGGAGGTGCTCTTCAAAGTGTCCTCTGTTGGGACCCCCACTCAACTCTCTCCCTCCCTCTCTCCCTCTCTCCATCAGAGCTGGCAGGACCCGGTCGGAGGCCCAGTCCGCCCCAGCTGGAGCTGCGCATGGTTCAGAGTAAAGCCGATATAGAAGACCCTGCTATAGTCACGGAGGCCACGGTCATTTCCTAACACACACACACACACACACACATCAGTCCCCCGTGACTTGGTGATCTCATCACAGTGAGCGTCCTTCGTCCCGCCCTCCAACCTCTTGGTATTGTATTCCCCCTCTAGTCTACTTCCTCCTCCCAGTTCCCAAAACCGTGTTGTGGGCGGAGAGCTGCAGACAGACTGGGCGCGGGGTCAGGTGTGGACCTGCTCCCCGCAGCGGTGCAGTGGCATCACAAAAGCACGGCTGTGATGCCCTCGGCGCCTCCCAACGCTCCTCACCGAGGTCAGGATGGGGTGTCATGAGTGTTCATTGGGATCTAGCTTTGAACTTTGGTCTTTCAAACTCAGATTCTTTTCATGAGAAAGGCTTTGTTTTTCGTCTAGTTTTCAGTCATTTGTGGTTGTGTTTCCCTTCAGTACGGGGTGTTGGAACAGGATTGCAGATTGAAATAGCTCACAATCACAGTCAGCAATAAAAAGCCAACAACAGACGTGCGTGTCAAAAAGCCTGCAGGGTGGGAAGAGGAGGCTGTTGGCCGGCGACACGGCCGACTGGACAGCTGTGGTGACAGCAGCCCAGATCCAGATGCCTCCTGATGACAGGAGTACACACCCAAGCAGAGGACAACTCTCCCACACCTTCACTTGCTTTTCATCAGTCTTGCAGACAGTGGACGCTGGTTGTGGCTTGATAAAAAAATCATTTAAATTTTGATTTCTTTTCAGTGAACGATTTCCTTTATTCGGTAGTTTTTGTGAACGATCAGCACCTTTGTCCAGGCAGTAGCTGTAGGTGGCTGAACCTTGCTTGAGGTCTTCCTGAGGAAGCTCTGCTCCTGCTGCCTCCAACGTCTCCTGAGGTTTGGAAGGGCCAGCTGAGCTCTGCAGGTTCAGCTGGTGAAGGTCTGGAGGCTTGTTCACCTTAGTCACGCTGGCTTCTGCCTGCTGCTTTGACGCATCATTTGAGACTTCAGGAGCAGAAACTGTGAAAGGTCTGCTCCGCTCCACATTCTTCTCCCTTTTGAGGTGAAAGCTGAGCCAGTGACAGCCCTCCAGTGAAGCCACGAAAGCCCGAGGCTTCCTGACCGGCCGCCGTGTGCTCAGCTGATCCGGACCAATGAGAGGGCAGACCTTCACCACCCGACCTTTGACCTCCGCTGCGTCTCTCTGCAACTCTCTCAGCTTCTCCCCGTCCCCGTCTAACAGCAGTGATGTAATGGTGACCAAGTTGAAACCCTGAAACCCACAAAATACCACCAATAAGGAAACAAAAAAAAGACGACGCACAATGTATAGTTGATGTGTAGATGTTGTTCTCTAACTGTGTCGGACCATCTGTAAGATATACTCTCTTGGACCATCGTGTTGATGCTGCCGGGCCATCCGTCACTCGCTCCATATGGCAGAGAGGCCCCGGCCGCTTCTGGCTCGCCGTGCCGCCTCGCTCTTCCAGCTAACTGTCCGGCCGTGCCCGCCACAGCCGCACGGCCGGTCTGCACCACGTCAGCACCGACCCAGAACCGTGTGCTGCAAGGGAGGCCCGGAGCGCGGGGCTGAATGTCGGTGTTGTCTGCCTCCACTGGAGAAGCCACCTGTTTCCAGCAGAGGTCCGCCGGATGACTCCTCCCACTTGCGTGACGTCACCTCGACATGGCGCGTGCCTTAGCCCGCCGAGCATCTCAGTCCCTGCTTCAGCTGAGGCGTCAGAGAGTTGTGGTTCTGGGCGGCCCGGCTTGTCTGTGGACCTTCTGTCAAACTGCCTTAGGAACCTCACAGTGCTGACGACAGGGGGGAGGGGCCGCTATCATCCCCCTCTCATGTCTCCGATTGTTCGCCTCTTGATCATGTTCGTTTGTTTGTTTGTTTTTTAAAATAGGTGTTTGTAATTGACGCGGTGCCGAACTGGACTTTTCCTTTTCAAGATGAGCGTCTGTTTTCATGTGCGTGAGGAGCGTGAGCTGCTCCTGCGGTGACTGGTCTGAACCTCTGTGGAGCAGTTCTTCTGCCGCTCCTGGCTTCCACCCCGTCTCTGGAGTCGGATCCTCCCCTCCGGTGTCTGGACGGGCCGGTCGGCTGTGGCAGCCTGGTCCGTCCCAGGCCTCTGTGTGTGTGCGTGTGGCGTCGGCCGCTGGTGCATGGCTTCCAGACTCCGAGTGCTGTGCAGACATTGACACGGAAACCAGACTGTAAGGTCCACATATCTCTCTGTCCTACCATCATCATCAGCACAGCAGCAACACTTGCTGAGACCAGTGTTGGGTTTGGTGGAAGCAGCGGCTGGTCCTCCTCCTCTGGAGAGCGCTGCTGTTGGAGGAGAAAGGGCGAGTCTCAGCATCAGCGGGACAGAGCCACACCCAGGTGTGAGCGTCGCTCCTCACCTCCTGTCTGTCCTCGCTGGCCAAAACAAAACCGGAGCAAACGTCCTGATCATTGTTTGGTAACTGTTTCTAGTGAATCTGTTTTTGGAGCGTTACGAGTATTTTCTAACATGTTACAATAAAAGATTGTAGTGTACAAATCCACATTTCTAAAGTATAGAGAGATTAATATATATATATATATGAGAAGATGTATGTTTAATGCAATAAAGAGGAGTTAAGACCAGAGTGCGTCCGCTCGTTTTTCTGAGGCCTCAGGCCGCTCCAGGTGAGGAGGACTGTTGTGGGGCCTGAAGAGAGGAGAGCAGTGGAGACCAAGGAGCTCGGGTTTGGGCAGGGCTGGAGGAGGCGAAGCAGAGAGTGCAGGCCAGGTGGAGCGGCCTGCGGGCAGTGGTGAGGGGCCACGAGTGAGACCTGGTGGAGCTGAAGATGCTCAGGGGCTCCATGGGATGGACACCATTAGAAACGCTTGGAGAGGAGGGACATGGGGCATGGACGTCCTGCTGCGCAGTACCAGTCTTTGTTTGGAGGGCCAGCAGCTGCTCCGGCAGGTGAACTTCCATCTGAGGGCTATTTAAGAAGACGTATCTTTCGGTTTGACCCACCACCTGCTGCCCTCCTGTTCCCTGCCCGAGCTCTGTCGCTGACTCAACTGCTGTTGTACTTCTCTCGTTCGACCATTAGGGGGCGGAAAACTTCCTGTTGCAGACCTTCCTCCGGATAGACTTGACACGGTTGGCCGCTAGAGCTCAGTAACCAAAGCTCAAAGATCCGGCCTCACGTGTGGAGAACGTTCTGTCGTGCCACTCGGTCCAGCGGCAGGAACGGCATCCCGTCAGTGGAAGGTCAATTCCTGGAAGGAATTCCCAGGAGTGTTGCGCAACCGGCCTGGCAGATGAGGCGCGGGACTGGACTTTGCTCAGCCGCACGACACCAAACTCCCACTGTCTGCCGCCCTCACTGCTCCCACATGAAACCAGAGACCTCCACGGCCAGCTGCTATTTTCGGAGCCCGACCCCTGGGTTTGCTCCGGTCTTCCCGTCCCTGTGTTTCCAAACGAGTCTGAAATGATTCGTCCTCTCACACTGTGCCAAAAAGGTTTTTCTCAATCTGCTGTTCTTTATTCCCCTCTCTAGTTCAGTTCGGGATGCACCAACAAACAAGGATGACTCTCACTGATGTTTTTATTTGATGGGCGTCAGTGCTGGTGACAGTGGCATGCACGACACCTCGGCGCCGGGGTCGAAGGCCGAGTGAGTCTGACGGCGAGGGACTGAGAGTCACCGTCCCTTCTCTGAGCCAGCACCAGGAGGGAGCTTCCTCTGAAGCCGGGAAGGTCTCCCACTGCCAGCGGGACGTACCAGACACACGTCGCCATGGAAACGCAGCGAGCGACAGCTCAGGCCACCCGTCACGGCGTCGATGAATTTCATGGACTTTGATGTGATCAATGGACCAACGATAAACGACAGGCAGAAGCACTTGAGAGCGAACAAAGGCGTGAATATATTAGGAGCCAAAGACAAAAACAAACGTAGAAAGTGTTAAATAAGTGGCGGGGCGGGGCTTCAGGATGTGGACGACTTCAGGTAGGCGATCAGGTCCTGGCGCTCGCCCTTCTTCTTGATGCCGGCGAAGATCATCTTCGTCCCGGGAATGTACTTCTTGGGGTTCTCCAGGTACTCCATGAGCGTGTCCTCCCCCCAGACGATGCCTGCGAACACACAGGCGTGTCAGGGTCAGCCAGCCACGCCTCCCTCTGGCTGGGCCCGGTGTTGGTGCACCCACCTTTGCTCTTGTTGGCGTCGGTGTAGGAGAAGCCTGGCGCCTGGCCGGTCTTGCGCCCGAACAGGCCCCACAGGTTGGGCCCCACCTTGTGCTTGCCGCCCTCCTCCACGGTGTGGCACTGGGCGCACTTCTGCACGAACACCTTCTTGCCCTTGTCCACGTCGCCCATCGTCACCTGCGGGCAGGAGGCTCGGGGTTAAAGGTCAGTGGCTAAGACGCTTAACCCTCGCAGCTGCACCGCGGCAGCTTTAACGGCAGCCCGCGGTGATTAACGCCTTCATCACAGCATGGGCTCCAACACAACGCCTTTCCACGTCCCAACTGCAGCGGTGACGGAGGCGCTCCAGTTGGACACTCTTTCCCGACCGACGCGGCTCCGTGGAACCAGAATTGGACCTCAAGCCTGACGCTTCCGCGGATGCGCGGACCCGCTGCAGTCATGACGGTTCTGGACGCTGCAGTGAGCGGGTCTCACGGCGGGTTACTACATGATGGTAGCACGGTCCCACACGGTCTCCAGGGCCCGAGACGACCTTCACATGAGCAGGGACCCCCGAGACAACATGGCGGAGGCAGAGCCGCGGTCCTGCCGGTGCCAGGGCTCGGTCAGGGAGGGGGGGGAGGGGGGCGGCTGCATGTCCGGACGCGATGACCCTCCGGCCCAATGTCGCGTCAGAACCGAGCCCCGCGGCACCGAGTCCTCTGGGTCTAGCGCGGAATACAGAGCGAGTGTCAGTCGGAGACGTGAGCGCGACACTGCGGGGAACTGAACGACCGCTACGGAAAGAGAGTAACCGCGCTATTCTCCATCCAGCTGGCGCCCGCTCGCTCGCGCGCGCGGCCGCAGGGAAATACGCCCGTGAAGGGACGCGCCGGCGGCGGCTGGGACGCGCCGCTTCAGCTCACCTTGGCTTGGAATCTTCCGAGACGCAGCGTCTGAGCAGCGAGAGCCTCCGAGCAGCGAACACTGAGCGTCGCACGAGAAGGTCACGGTGGTATAGCGGCACCGGCTTCTGACGTCACCGCGCAGTCACATGACCGGCGAGCCCTCGCCGCGCGTCAAATATAGACCGAGCCGAGTCTCGGGCCTTGGCTTCCGAGGACGTCAAGACTCGTCAGCCAAGTCGTAACAAGGACAGTAGACACACGTCGCGTGGACACGACAAGAGACACGAGCACGCGGACGCGGTCCACATGAGGGCGACACAGAGCCGATGGAGAGGAGGCGGCTGAGCAGCTCCTGCCTTCCACAGCTGCTCGGAACCAGAGGCCCGCGCGTCGTCAGACCGGATATGACGCGGGAGGAAGTTGCTGTGGTTATTATCGTCTCATTAGCCGTTTATTACTGCTGAGCTGCTATAGTTGCGGAGCGTTTGTTATCAGACCGATAAGTGAAGGTGTGAAGTCTTCCTTGAGTGAGACACTCCTGATCATGAGCTCACACACACACACACACACACACGCGGAGAGAGAGGAGTCACAGAGGAAGCCCCGCTCGGCCTACAAGGTCAGAGTTCCGTCCGCTGGACTTCATCACTGCAGGAGTCACACCAACCAAACCAGAGGAAAGGGTCGCGGCGCACCTGCTGCCTGTCAATAGAACTGTCCCACACCGAGGCTGGCCACTCACATGACAGGCAGCTCGGGGGGTGGGGTAGGCTGCACCACAGCGCTCGCCCTGACACGCCACTCGGACCTCTGCATTGTTTTATTCACCTTTATTGCAGCGTCTCTCGTCGTAAAACATGCACTTTGGCACGAGACGGCGCTCTGAGCCCAAAGCTTCAGCGCTGGACGACGACGGCGCAGTGTCAAACTCCTGATGGATGAAGGTTGAGGGCGCGGCTCGACGGGCTGGTGTTTGGAGGTCAGACAGACGAGTGTGAGAACACTGATGTCTCATCTGCGACACGTGCACTCCACCCACCGCCGTTCATGAGGCCAGTTATGAATGCTTGCCATGATGACGTCTGAAGGTGCTCAGTGAGAGCGACTCACCTTTGGGCAGGACTGTTCCGGGACCATAAAGACACGCCCCCGTGGTGAGCGCAGAGGAAACATGTTGTCATGTCACATGACGAGCTCAGAGTCAAGGCTGGCAGGCTTCTCTCTTCTCTAACATGCTGCGAGTGTGGAGCTGCGCTGCTTCTGCCAGAGACCAGGCGAGCTCCTGGTCTCCTCCGTGTGCCAAGCAACCTCCAACATGGCCGACATGATCGCCACCTGATGGTGCACCTCACACGTCTAACACTTTCCTTGTTCAAGAAAAGTCTTGAAGCGATACACGGTCAGTCACATGAAGACATGAAAGCATCATCAACAGGAAGGATGGAGGTGCGAGGCTGACCCGCTGCCGTGACCTCACCAATGTGAAGCTGACCTTTCTTTATTCCATGGGAAACTTCATCACTCTGCGGTGTTCGGTGGTGTGGGCCGCGTCCCCGAAAGTGGCCGGCAGAGGGCGGTAAGTAGACGAACGGCAGAGACGCTCGCGGTGTGACGTCACCACAACAGACGAAGAAGACGTGGAGGCGGAAGAAGAAGCCAGAACAAAGCAGCAACATGGACGACTACTCCGCGCAAAAGCCGGTGCCCGAAAACCTGGACGACCCTCCCAACAGCCGCCTGTTTGTGGTGACCAGCCGCTCCGTGACGGAGGACGAGCTCCGGTCCAGCTTCGCGGTGTTCGGGGACATCCAGGGCGTGTGGGTGGTCAAAGACAAGCAGACCAAGGAGTCCAAGGGGATCTCCTACGTCAAGTTCGCGCGCTCCTCGCAGGCCTGTCTGGCCATGGAGGAGATGCACGGCAAGGTGGTGTCGGAGGGAACCAAGCCCATCAAGGTGAGAAACGCTCCGCGCCGCTCCGGCTGAGGGCCGTAACCCCAGCAGCAGCAGCAGCAGCTGGAGACGGATGACGGCCTCGGTCCAGTGTGTCCGGACTGGACCGAAGGAAGCCCACATCCACAGCACTTCCTCAAGTTGGTCTGTCTGTCTGTCTGTCTGTCTGTCTGTGTGTGTGTCTCCAGGTTTTCATCGCTCAGTCTCGCTCCTCCACCAAGCACAGAGACGTGGAGGACGAAGATCTGACCAGGATCTTCGTCACCATCCCGAAGACCTTCACAGAGGAGGATCTGAAGGACACCTTCAAGGTAAATGCTGCACGTGTTACTACACAGTGGTAATGATGAGAGCCACCACGAAGAATCCAAGATGGAGGATGATCGGAGTCATCCATGGCGGCAGCACGCGTCTCGCCACGTGTTGTGGTGTGGGTGGCTCTGGATGTTTATGGAGGTGACTAACCTGACAGCACCAGTCCCCTGAACTGCCTGATTCAAAGCTGAAGTTGAGAATGGCGCCGGTGAAGGTGCGACACGGCCGCGAACGGGTTTGGCCCACAATCGCCCAGTCAAAAAAAGACCTTTCGGCAGGTCACTGACTTGGGCTCATGGATTGGACCAGGCTGGTCCAGGCCGGGTGTCGGAGCAGCGCCCCCTGGTGACGCGTGTCTCTGCTGCAGGAGTACGGCGACATCGAGTACTGCGTGATCATCAAGAACAAGGCCACGGGCGAGAGCAAGGGCCTGGGCTACGTCCGCTACTACAAGCCGTCGCAGGCGGCCATCGCCATCGAGAACTGCGACAAGAGTGAGGTCCTCACAAGCACACGCCGCGCCCGGCCGCCTTGCTCACCGTGCCGTGTGGTTCAGCCTACAGAGCCATCCTGGCTGAGCCTCGCACCAAGTCTCAGGCCAGCGAGGACTACAGCGCCGGCCAGTCCAGGGCCGACTACATGGCCAGCAGCTGCGACTCCATGAACCAGTACAGCTACCAGATGGGTACGAGTTCTCTCCCTCTCTCTCTGTCTCTCTCTCCCCCTCTGTCTCTCTCTCCCTCTCTCATCCCTCTCTCTCTCCCTCTCTCTCTCTCCTCTCTCTCCCTCTCTCGCTCCCTCTCCCCTCTGTCTCTCTCTCCCTCCTCTCCTCCCCTCCTCTCCTCTTCTCCATCACTTCTCTCCTGTTCCTCTCCTCCTCCTCTCCTCTCCCCTCTCTCTCCCCTCTCCTCCCTCCTCCTCTCCTCCTCCCCTCCTCTCCCCTCCTCTCCTCTCCTCTCCTCTCCTCTCCTCTCCTCTCCCTCCTCCTCTCCTCTCTCCTTCTCTCCTCCTCCTCCTCTCCTCTCTTCTCCTCCTCCTCTCCTCTCTTCTCCTCTCCTCCTCCTCTCCCCTCTCCTTCTCTCCCCTCTCCCTCCTCTCCTCTCTTCTCCTCTCCTCCTCCCCTCCTCTCCTCTCCTCTCCCTCCTCCTCTCCTCTCTCCTTCTCTCCTCCTCCTCCTCTCCTCTCTTCTCCTCTCCTCCTCCTCCTCTCCTCTCTTCTCCTCTCCTCCTCCTCTCTTCTCCTCTCCTCCTCCTCCTCTCCTCTCTTCTCCTCTCCTCCTCCTCTCCTCCTCCTCTCCTCTCTTCTCCTCTCCTCCTCCTCTCTTCTCCTCTCCTCCTCCTCTCCTCTCTTCTCCTCTCCTCCTCCTCTCCCCTCTCCTTCTCTCCTCCTCCTCCTCCTCTCCTCTCTTCTCCTCCTCTCCTCTCTTCTCCTCTCCTCCTCCCCCTCTCCCCCCCAGACTCCTCCCCTAGCCCAGATTGACGGTGTGTGTTTGTGGACGGCAGCCGACCCAGGCAGCTACCAGATGATGGACTATCGTTCGGACTTCACGCGCTGTGTGATGGTGACCACCAGGGCGGCGCTGACCCAGGAGCAGGTCTTTGCTCTCTTCGACCTGATTCCCGGCATGGAGTACTGCGAGCTGCAGAGAGACGCCTATGGCATGAGCAAAGGTGAGCGGCGGGCGGGGCGCGAGACGTGGCGGAGCTGACCGTGGCGGCGTGTCTTCCAGGTCACGCGCTGATCCGCTACAGCAACCTGGGCTCGGCGCTCTACGCCAAGGAGAAGCTCAACGGCTTCGAGTATCCGCCGGGGAACAGGCTGGTGGTGAACTTTGTGGACGACGGCGAGGATCGGAGCGGGTGAGGGCTGCGGCGGGTCACGTGACCGGAGGAGGCGTGGCGCTCACTCTCCCGCGTGTGTGTGTGTGTGTGTGTGCGCGCGGCCAGGTCTGTCAGCCGGATGGCGATGCAGTTCGTGGCGTCGCAGATGATGTCATCAGTGTGGGCCGGCTCCAACAGCCAGGCCATGAACACGCAGGTAACCTCTGAGCCCCGAGCCCCGAGCCCCGAGCCGCTGACTCAGCCGGCCTCTGCCGCAGGCCTACGCCGCTCCGGCCGTGTCGCGGATCCAGACCGACGTCAGCCTCCCTCCGCCCAAGAAAATGGCGGCCGCCGACGGCAAGTCGAAGGAGCGGCTCTTTGTGGTGTTCAGCCCCTCCCCCCTGCCTCAGGACGTGCTGGAGGACGTCTTCTGGTAATGCTCTGCGAGCCAGTGACCTGGCGACCTGGTGACCTCCTGCCTCTTGTCTCCAGCCGCTTCGGTTCCCTGATGGAGGTCCACCTGATCCCAGGGAGGAAGGTGGGCTACATGAAGTACGCCGACAAACAGGTGCGTGCCCCGCCTCGCGCCCCCACCCCGCCGCTTCTGACGGCCCGCTGTGTCTCAGTGTGCGGACGAGGCCATGGCGGCGCTCAACGGCCGCGTGGTCAACGGCGTGAAGATGAAGGTGATGCTGGCCGATCCTCCCCGAGAAGAGTCCTACAAGCGGCCGCGGACCTACTGAGGACGGCGCGGTGAGTTGCTGCTCTCTCTTCTCTCCTGAGGTGACCTCGCCAGAGACGCCACCTCTGAGCCGCGCGAGACAACGTTCAGGACCTCCTGAACCAGGTGTGCTCCTGCTGCGCGCTCTCACGGCCACGTGCTGCTCACCAGCCTGGCTCGTTTACTGACCTCTGCTGGTCATAGCAACTGGTGCTCTCCACCCTGGACTGAAGCAGCTGCGTCTCCAACCCTTCACCGCAGCAGCAGCAGCGGGACGGTGTCGTGTGTGTCGTGTCCCGGTGTCCGTCGCTCCTGTCCTGTGTGCCTGTGTGTGTGTGTGCGCGTGCATGCGCGTGTGTGTGTCCTCCAGCGGCCAGTAACTCTGCAGCTTCTTATCCTCCAGGTGACTGTTGTCACGACACTGACACGCGAACTGACCGACCGACCGACCAACCAACCGACAGCAAGACCTCCTCCCGACTCCCGACCCGACCTTTGACCCCTGACTGCGGTCAGTGACCCAGAGTAGGGCCAGTCTCCGCTGCTGTACTTTGATGGCGTCGTGTTAGGCCCCGCCTCCTTCCTGCTTCTCTGTTGCCCTGCTTGAGTTGATTTAGCGGAGACTCTGATTTGGTCCTGAAGTGAAGACACAACCTGCTGCTGCATGTGGATTTGTTGACAAACAACACGTGACTTCCAGCTCTTTGGTGCATGTTTTGTTCCAATAAAAGTTCAACTGTCGCCAACCTTGTTCCCTGGGTTTCATTTCCTGTGGCTGACGTCACCTGCGCACGACAGACGGAACCGTCCAGTTCAGCGCAACAGTGAACCGAACCATGACCAAAGTGCGACCACCGATTGGCTCCAGTTGGTCCTCTGTTTGGAGAGGAAACTCACGCCGGCGCAGAAGCAACCTGGTGAACTTCCTGCCTGACGGATCCGGTTGCATCCATTCATCCCTGAAGCCGCCATGTTTCGCTGACTGTGCTCCTGGACCTGGAGAGTCCCAGCACAACTGGCCACAGCGCCTGCCGCGGGGATGTGTGTGTTCCGTGGCCGTGAGCTGAAACTGAAGCGCAGCAGGACGCGTGGTTCCGCAGACACAAACTTGATGACCAACATCGTATTTTGTGTAAATAAATGTGAGGCGTGTGGTTGAAAGTGCCGTCATCAATCCTTATGAAAACATTAAAAAAGCGATCGTATGTCACGTCATCATCCCGCGGCAGGTGGGAGACATTTGGTCAGGGGACAGGTTTGGGACATATATATACATATAAATAAATCTTTTTTGACAAAAATATTTATATAATATTTGTTCATATAATTTTTCGATTAAAAAATATATATTTCTTTTTCCTCGATTTTTTTCCATACAATTTTGCATTTTTTTAAAAATGTGTATATTTTTCTTAAAATATATATAAAAATACATTTTTTAAAAAGGAAAAAATAGATATCTATACACACACATACAGATGTATATTTTTTTTCTTCTAAGAAAAAAAATTAAAGAAAGGTACATATATTTATAAAATTAAAAATATATTTTAATAAATTCATATATATAAAAATATATATTTTTTTATATGCACATTATATATATATATATATTTTTTTTTTTTTAAATTTTATTTTAATCACGTAATGTTTTTATTTTTTTTCTGTGTGTGTTTGGCCCTAATCCTCCATTGTAGCATTGTAGCTCTACAAGCCATCCAGTGGAATTATTCAACAATATGGACATCGAGGGGATTATTGAGCGCGTGGAGACGAGCGCCGTTGAATGGATACCTACACACATATATACACATATATACATGCAGTATGTTTTGGGGGACTTTTTTTTCCAAGAAAAAAAAAAAATATATATATAAAAACACATTTTCTATAGATATTAAAATATATGTATATTATTTTCTTTGTCTTTATCCATTTTTTTTGTTTTACATTTTTTAATCGTCTGTTGAGCAGAAGGAAGCCCATCTAAGAAGCGACCACATGGCTCGACTCTCTTCAGTCTGACCCACTGTGCAGGAACAGGTGCAGTTTATTGCAGCCAATGACAGGGCTCAGCAGGAACAAGTGTCCAGACACCTGACCGGTTGGCCCCTCAGGCCCCTGGACGCTCAGCAACACTCACAAGGATGAGCAGCAACATTTTATTTACAATTTCCTGTCGACACGATTGGGTCGCTCCGCCGTGGCACTGATCAAGTCGGCGACACCAGAGACAGGAAGTGACGTCACGGAAGGGTCAGTCTCTGGAATTTAAAATCAAGTGGCTCAGTCCTCCAGCGCCAGGTCGTTCAGCTCCTCGTCCAGCTCCTCCAGGTCTTCGCCCGTGAACAGGTTCTCGTCCACCGGCACGTCCTGCTCCTCCAGCCCCGCCCCGTCGCCGCCCTCCGCTCCCGACAGGCCGTTGGCCTCGGCGCCGCCGCACGCTCCGTTCAGCAGCTCCAGCTCTGCGGGAGGAAGTGACATCGTGAGTCCGTCTCAGCTGGACCACACGTGACGCGCCCGGTGACGCACCTGCCGTCTTGCTCCTGGAGGAGAAGCGGTCGG
The DNA here is from genome assembly GCF_027744825.2 of Synchiropus splendidus. NCBI lineage: Eukaryota > Metazoa > Chordata > Actinopteri > Syngnathiformes > Callionymidae > Synchiropus > Synchiropus splendidus. The sequence goes on along the minus strand of NC_071342.1, from coordinate 25,313,116 downwards.
TGGCGGCCACCGTGATCCCCGACTCGTCCACTTCTTGAGGGACGAAGCGAGACAGGTCGATGTCCTGCACCTCCGTGGTGTCCACCTGCAGAGAGGCGGAGTCAGAGTCTGGCGGGGCGCAGGAGTGCGAGGACCTCACCTCCTTCTCCGTGTCGTCGTCGTCGTCCTCCTCCTCATTGGTGGTGGTGAAGCCCGTGTCAGCCGCCTCGTCGTCGTCGTCGTCCACCAGCTCCGGGCGGAACTCGAAGACCTCGCGGCCGCTGACCTGAGGCGCAGACGCGGCTGTGAGAAGCTTGCACACGCTCGCTCGCTCGCTCGCACACACACTCACCACCAGGGACTTCCCGGCCTTGAAGTCGGCCTTCTTCTTCTCCAGCTCCTCCCGAGCCTTGTTCACCTGCAGGCGGAGTCACGTCAGCGGGTCAGACCTGGAGCGTGTGTGGTAGGCGCAGCGCTCTCACCTTCTCCTGCCGTTTCCTCTTCTTCCAGGCCAGGAAGGTCTCCAGAGTGATGCGGGTCACGTTGGCCCCCAGGGCCGAGCGCTGAGGGACAGAAGAGTCAGGCTCCAGCCGTCACCGTCCCGGGACCCGTCCCACCGGCAGCACCAACCTCGTTCTCGATCAGCTCCTCCAGCGAGATCTCCTCCTCCTTCTCCTCCTTCTTCTTGTCCTTCTTCAGCACGAAGCCTGGGGGCAGCGCGTGGCGGTACATGCAGACGTCGCCCCCTGCTGGACAGACCCAGAACCAGCCGTACTTGTTGTTCTCGATGGCCTCCAGGAAGTACTTGCAGACCTTCAGTGGAGGAAGAGGAGGATGAGGAGGACGAGCCGGCGGAGCAGGTCTGAGCCGCTGGAACTCACGATCTGTGTTTTGGCCTTCTTCTTCTCCGCCTCGCCATGTTTCTTGTTGACCACCTCCTCCAGCTTCTTCTCGTCCCAGTTCTCCATGGTGTCTGCAGGAGAAGACGCAGGTGTGTTGAGAGTGTCCCACTCCAGCCAGTCACCACCAGCTCGGTCTCATGGAGGAGGGAGGAGCCCAGGCTTTAAGTGTGAGCTGGAGACGCTGCCCTCAGAGTCATGGACCCCACATGGCCTGCAGACGAGGCCATGTGGGGTCCGGTTCCTGGCGCCCCCTCAGACGTGAACCAGGGAGGCTCCCATCAGGGCCGGTCCGTGCCCATCACACGGACTGACCACGAATTGGAGCGCTTCTGCGTTCATGACGGGAAAAATGAAGCACCGAGTCGTTTTAGTTCAGACACCTTTTCACATTCCTCTTGTGGGAGGGAAAAATCTCTTCTGTCAGAAGGACGACTGAAGAGCGTGGCGTTCCAGGTGAGACGTGGCAGTTGGGTGGCGGGGCCCCAGACTGAGCAGCAGCAGCTGTCCTCGGCCCCGATGAGCGTTTCCACTGCAGACGTGGCAGCAGCTTCAGACTCGGGTGGCTGACCCGACACACAACAGCACTTGACTGACTTGACATGAGCGACTGAAAGAAGCTCCACAGCAGCCGTGCTGCTGCTGAGTGAGCAGCAGGGAGGGAGGGAGGGAGGGAGGAGCGGGCGCGTCCCACCCATCATCAGAGCGACGTCACACCTGATCGGCAGTGACAGCTAGTGACGGGGCGATACCGGCCCATCGTGATCATGAGCCTCCCCAATATGAGCTAATGACTGAGCTCGGCCACGGCTGGAACAGAAAGTGGCGTTTCACAGCTGTTGTCATGTTCCTAGACTCACCCTTCTCCAGCTCCTCGTCCCGCTCGTCCACGTACAGACTCCTCTTCTCACACTTCCTCTCCATGGACAGGTCGTGGCTGAACTTGCACTTGTCTCCCTTGGTGCACTGGCCCTGCTTGAAGAAGGCGCACAGCACCGACTTGGGGTCGACACCTGGGGACCCACAGAAGCACGAGGCCTTGACAAGGCTGCCGCTGGCTCCCGGACCCCACGGCGCCTCTCACCTTTGCTGACTTTCTGAGCAGCCACGACAGGCTTGAAGAGCTCGTTCAGCTCATCCAGCTCCTTCTTCTTGTCTGCTTTCTTCCCAGTCTTCTCGGCCTCAGCCTGAGCCATCTGTGCAGCAGACAGTTGTGGAGCAGTTTAACGCAGTGCAGAGCTGGCGCGCGTGTGCTGGTGGGCGGGCTCTCACCTGCCTGGCACTCTGTTGGCCATATTTCACCTGCTGAGTCACGTTCTTGATGAACTTCTGCTGTTTGGCCCCTTTTTTGTTCTTCAGGCCAAAGGTCTTGTCCTGGTGGGAGAGGAAACACACGAGGACTCAGATGACACCCGACCTGAGTCGTGCAACCGTCGGGTCCCGACCCAGAGAGCGCTCTCCTCTCAGGTTGGTCCGGACCCACTTCAGCTGGAGCTCATTGGATTAGAGACAAGCTAATCTGAAGGCAGCCACCTTTGACATGTCACGCCATCGCTTCACGCCGCCCCGGAATAAAACCCACAAGTCATCAGACAATGCTGACAGAGGCTGAAAAAGTGAAGCCTGGACCAGTGGTCGCAGCGCATGACGTCATTACGGAGCAGGTTCTCAACATGAAGGACCTCTGCCATAACAGCACATCAGCCGGGCCTGGAACAGAGCCGGGTCCAGACCCACGACAGACACTTGCACAGCTGCCAACCGAGACTTACCACACACACAGCGCAGCTCGCCCGCCCGCCTGACAGACAGACAGACAGCAGCGGGCCGCAACAGTAATAAACGCGCCGTCCGTCTTCAAGGCTTCACAGACGAGCCCCACTGATTTCCTTCCTAAAACAAGCGGCCAGTTGAGTTCCAACCACGGCGGCAGGCCTCGCTGCGACTCCGCCGCCGTAGCGCCATCACGAGAAGCTCCGTGACTTCACCGAGGGACAAGAGTCCACCAGCCGCGGCACGGCGGCAGCTGGGCCGCTGCCTGGAGCCGTGAGTGAGGAGCAGCGTCGCACACGAGCGCAGCACCGACATGCTAACTCGTGCTACCCCGGTTACCTCAATTATCTTCTCCTTCTTCTTCTCCTGAGTCTTTTTGTTCCCCGCAGGCGGGGCGGCTTTCTTCGGAGGCATGTTGTCTCAAGCCGCGGCGCCTCAGAAGCCGTGTGGGTGCGTGAGTTGTCGTGACTCCGGGTGCTCTCAGCTGAACTGTCCGAGCCACATTAGCCTGCTGCAGCAGCTAGCGCGGCGGCCTCGTCTTCCTCTGTGGTGGCGGCGAACACCGCCCCCTGCTGTCCACTGGCGCCTGCTCCCTCCAGACCACTCCGGTCCTGGGACGCTGCACCGCCGAATAACGGTTGCTTTTCTCGACGGATCAAAGCAGCGGGGACTTTGGTCTCGGAAAGGCACACTTTCATAGATTCCTGCAAGTCAGACATTGTATTAAATCGAAGGTGCCGAGTTTCCCCACATCATCAGATGACAATATGGTTGATGTTATTTTGATCATCCCTGTTCCCAAGAAGGCCAGGATCACAGGACTGAATGACTACAGACCGGTGGCACTGACGTCTGTGCTCATGAAGTCCTTTGAGCGCCTGCTTCTCTCTCACCTGAAGTCCATCACTGCTTCTCACCTGGACTCAGTGCAGTTTGCCTACAGAGCCAACAGATCTGTGGACCATGCAGTGAACCAGGCCCTTCATTTCGTTCTGGAGCATCTGGACTGCCCAGGAACCTATGCCAGGATCCTGTTTGTGGACTTCAGCTCTGCCTTTAATACAATTCTTCCAGCTCTGCTTGAAGACAAGCTTCGCCAGCTGGACGTGCCTGACTCCCTCTGCAGATGGATGACAGACTTCCTGACCAGCCGGAGTCAGCGTGTGTGGCTGGGGACGACTGTCTCCGACACTTGGACCCTCAACATTGGGTCTCCTCAGGGCTGTGTTCTCTCTCCATGGCTCTTCTCCCTGTACACTAACTGCTGCACCTCCAGCCACCAGTCCGTGAAGCTGATCAAGTTTGCGGACGACACCACCATCATCGGGCTCATCTCAGATGGAGATGAGTCGGCCTACAAGAGGGAGGTGGAGCGGCTGGTGTCCTGGTGCAGCAACAACAACCTGGAGCTCAACGCTCAGAAGACAGTGGAGATGGTCATAGACTTCAGGAGAGTAACAGCTCCTCCGTCCCCTCTCATGTTCGCTGGTTTATCCATTCCTATTGTAGACTCCTTCTGCTTCCTGGGAACCACCATCACTGAGGACCAACCATCAGGTCCCTCATCAGGAAGGCCCAGCAGAGAATGTTCTTTCTGAGGCAGCTACGAAAACTATGACTGCCGACGAAGTTACTGGTGGAGTTCTACACGGCCATCATCCAGTCCATCCTCACCTCCTCTATCACCGTCTGGTACAACAGCGCCACCTCCAGGGACAAGAGCCGACTGCAGCGCATCGTACGTTCTGCTGAGAAGGTGATGGGTTGCAGCCTGCCACCTCTTCAGGACCTGTATGCCTCTAGGACCCAGAGACGTGCAGGTGGGATCAGAGCCGACCCTTCTCACCCTGGACATGGACTGTTTGTTCCTCTTCCCTCTGGCAGGAGGCTACGGTCCATCCAGACCACAACCTCCCGTCACAGGAACAGCTTCTTCCCCTCGGCCGTCAGACTGTTAAATTCATGAACAGCCTTGTTGTAATGTTATTCTATTGATTTGATTTTATTTGTTTTTTTTGTTGCACTTTATTCCAAGGCACTTTCCTAGTCAGTGGGCTCCCCACTGACCATGGCAATAAATTTGATTCTGATTCTGATTCTGATTCTGATTCTGAATTTACACCCATCCAGAAAGCACCTGATATCAATGATAATTACACTCAACTGACGTTGGTAAAGGAGGGAAGGGATGTGCTTTTGATGTTGTTTATTTTTGTTGTTACACTTGACTTATATATATATGTGTGTGTGTGTGTGTTTTTATTTACTTGAATGCATGTATGTTTTCTAAAATCAATAAAAAATATTTGAAACAAAAAAAAGGAGCGGTGGTGACGTCGTACAGAGGTGAAACGTCTTCTTGGCCGCGCTGCCACTCCAGCGGCGTGTCTTGTTCTCTTGACTCGGTGCTTGAGAGAAGCCCAAACATGACAGTGACCCGGGCCAAAGACACACGGCGCCGCCTCTCACAGACAGGAGAGAATGGAAGGCGTCCTGACAAGGACAAACCTTCAGCGGCTCGGCTGACGGCGGGCATCTGCTCCCTGTCAGGCCGCGGCGGTGACGAGGACGGGCGGGGAGCAGCACCTGCTGAGCTAACTGCCTCTTCACGAGGAGGACAATCACCCTGGGGGGAGGAAAAGTGCTGTTGTTGTGTCTGCGTAGCTCAGAGAAGCTCCACCTGCTGGGATCTCATCTGTCTGCTGCTGAGGCCTGCTGTGTTCATGTGGCTGCGCTTCACACTGAGATGATAGTCGGACAGTGGAACCCCGAGAAAGGTCACCCACAACCTGACTAGAGTCACATTTCCAGAGTCAGTTCTGTTTCAGGGTGCTGTGTTTGGCTGGCTGGGCAGGAGAAATGCTGAGTTACCTCATGTAACTTGTAACTCTATGAATACGTGCGACGCCCTCAGGAGTGAAGTGCCGTGCCGTGCCGCTGGTGCCGCTGGTGCCGCTGGTGCGTG